>NC_068433.1:27391631-27461631 GCF_023373465.1 Oncorhynchus keta | reverse complement strand
TCTCTCTGTCCCCACACAGTCTCTCATCTCTCTATCTCTCTCTCTCTCTTTCTCTATCTCAGATCTCTCTCTCCCCTCTCTGAGGAGATCTCTCTCTCCCTCTCTCCACAGTCTCTCCTGTCCATAGATTCTCTCTGGTGTAGATAAAGATGAGGATTATATAAATATATCTATATATATATATATATATATATATATATCTCTCTAAAGATGAGGAGATCTCTTTAGATCTTTCTCTAGATGAAGATATATATCTAGATCTCTCTCTTTAGATCTATCTATCTGGTATAGATAAAGATCTTTCTCTATCTCACTCTCTCTCTCTCTCTCTCTTTCTCTATCTCACTCTCTCTCCCCTCCCTCTCTCTCTCTCTCTCTCTCTCTCTCTCTCTCTCTCTCTCTCTCTCTCTCTCTCCCTCTCTCACACAGTCTCTCTCTCCTGTCTCTTGTTCTCTTTCTCTCTCTCTCTGTCCCCCACAGTCTCTCATCTCTAAATATCTCTCTCTCTCTCTCTAAAGATCTCTCTTTCTCTATCTCTCTCTCTAAATCTCTCTTTCTCTATAAACTGAGGGAGATCTCTCTCTCTCTCTTTCTCTATCTCACTCTCTCTCTCCCTCCTCTCTCTCTGTAGATAAAGATCCTCTCTCTCTCTCTCTCTCTCTCTCTCTCTCTCTCCCTCTCTCCACAGTCTCTCTCTCCTGTCTCTTGTTCTCTTTCTCTCTCTCTCTGTCCCCACACAGTCTCTCATCTCTCTAAAGATCTCTATCTCTCTCTCTCTCTCTCTCTCTCTATAGATCTCCACAGTCTCTCCTCTCTCTAAAGATGAGGATATCTCTCTCTCTCTCTCTCTCTCTCTCTTTTCTCTCTCTCTCTTTCTCTATCTCACTCTCTCTCTTCTTTCTCTCTTTCTCTATCTCCTCTCTCTCTCTGAGGAGATCTCTCTCTCTAGATCTCTCTCTGGTGTAGATAAAGATCTCTCTCTCTCTCTCTCTCTCTCTCTCTCTCTCCACACAGTCTCTCTCTCCTGTCTCTTGTTCTCTTTCTCTCTCTCTCTGTCCCCCCACAGTCTCTCATCTCTCTCTCTCTCTCTCACACAGTCTCTCTCTCCTGTCTCTTGTTCTCTTTCTCTCTCTCTCTGTCCCCACACAGTCTCTCATCTCTCTCTCTCTCTCTCTCTCTCTCTCTCCACACAGTCTCTCTCTCTCTCTCTCTCTCTCTCTCTCTTCTCTCTCTCTCTTCTCTCTCTCTCTCTCTCTCTCTCTCTCTCCACACAGTCTCTCTCTCCTGTCTCTTGTTCTATTTCTCTCTCTCTGTCCCCACACAGTCTCTCATCTTCTCTCTCTCTCTCTCTCTTTCTCTATCTCCTCTCTCTCTCCCCTCTCTCTCTCTCTCTCTCTCTCCCTCTCTCCACAGTCTCTATCTCCTGTCTCTTTGTTCTCTTTAGATAAAGATGAGGAGATCTCTCTCTGATCCCCACAGTCTCTCATCTGAGGAGATATGGTATAGATAAAGATGAGGAGATATGGTTTAGATCGAGATATGGTTTAGATAAATATGAGGGGATCTGGTGTAGATCTCTTTCTATTTAGATAAAGATCTATATGGTTTCTCGAGATCTTTAGATAAATCTCTCTCTCTGTCTTTCCTATCTAGATCTCTATGAGGACTATCTCTCTATCTCTCTCTCTCCCTCCCCTCTCTCTCTCTCTCTCTCTCTCTCTCTCTCTCTCTCTCTCTCTCTCTCCCTCTCTCCACACAGTCTCTCTCTCCTGTCTCTTGTTCTCTTTCTCTCTCTCTCTGTCCCCACACAGTCTCTCATCTCTCTCTCTCTCTCTCTGGTCTCTCTCTCTCTCTCTCTCTGGTATCTCCAAAGTCTCTCCTCTCTAGATAAAGATGAGGAGATATGGTCTAGATAAATATGATCTCTATCTCTCTCTAAAGATGAGGAGATATCTTTATCTATCTTTCTAAATATCTATCTCACTATAAAAGATCTCTCTCTAGATAAAGATGAGGAGATATGGTTTAGATCTCCTAGATCTCTCTGAAAGGGAGATCTCTCTCTCTCTCTCTCTCTCTCTCTCTCTCTCTCTCTCTCTCTCTAAAGATCTCTAGATAAAGATCTCCTCTCTCTCAAGAGTCTCTCTCTCCTGTCTCTTGTTCTCTTTCTCTCTCTCTCTGTCCCCACACAGTCTCTCATCTCTCTCTCTCTCTCTCTCTCCATAAAGATGAGGAGTCTCTATCTAAAGATGAGAGGAGATATCTCTGTCTCTCTCTCTCTCTCTCTCTCTCTGAAAGATCTCTCTATCAGATAAAGATCTCTCCTCTCTCTCTCTGGTTTAGATCTCTCTCTCCCCTCTTCTAGGGTTAGATAAAGATCTCATATCTCTGTAGATAAGATGAGGAGGGAAATCTCTAGATAAAGATGAGGAGATCCATGTATAGATAAAGATGAGGAGATCTAGATAAAGATCTCTCTGGTGTAGATAAATATGAGGAGATATGGTGTAGATAAAGATGAGGAGATATGGTGTCCATGAGGAGATTGAGGTATAGATAAAGATCTCTCTCTGTAGATAAATATGATGAGATATTTCTGTAGATAAAGATGAGGAGATATGGTTTAGATTTAATATGGTTTAGATAACTCTCTCTCTTTCTCTATCTGTACTCTCTCTCTCCCCTCCCTCCTCTCTCTCTTTTAGATCTCTGAGGGATCTCTCTCTCTCTCTGGTCTCTCTCTCCCTGTAGATCCACACAGTCTTCTCTCGAGATATGTTTTGTTCTCTATAGATAAAGATCTCTCTCTGTAATAGATACAGTCTCTCATTTATGGTCTCTAAAGATGAGGAGATCTGGTGTAGATCTCTCTGGTCTCTAAAGATCTCTCTCCACACAGATGAGGAGATATGGTCTAGATAAAGATAGAGATATGGTGTAGATAAAGATGAGGATATATGGTATAGATGAAGATGAGGAATGGTGTAGATCTCCGAGGAGATCTTTCTCTATCTCACTCTCTCTCTGAAATATGGTGTATAAATCTCTGAGGAGATCCTCTGAGAATAAAGATGAGGAGATGGTCTAGATAAAGATCTCTCAATGGGTTTAGATCTCTCTCCCCCTCTATAGATAACAGTCTCTCTCTAAGATGAGGAGATATGTTCTAGATAAAGATCTAATCCCCACTCTCTCATCTCTCTCCACACAGTCTCTCTCTCCTGTCTCTTGTTCTCTTTCTCTCTCTCTGTCCCCACAGTCTCTAAATCTCTCTCTCTCTCTCTCTCTCTCTCTCTTCTCTCTCCACTCTCTCTCTCTCTCTCTCTCTCTCTCTCTCTCTCTCTCTCTCTCTCTCTCTCTCTCTCTCTCTCTCCAGATGAGGACAGTCTCTCTTTCTCTCTCTCTCTCTCTCTTTCTCTCTCTTCTCTCTCTCTTTCTCTATCTCACTCTCTCTCTCTCTCTCTCTTTCTCTATCTCTAGATCTCTCTCTCTCCCTCTCTCTCTCTCTCTCTCTCTCTCTCTCTTCTCTCTCTCTCTCTCTCTCTCTCTCTCTCTCTCTCTCCACACAGTCTCTCTCTCCTGTCTCTTGTTCTCTTTTTAGATCTCTCTCTGTCCCCACACAGTCTCTCATCAAGATCTCTCTCTGGTCTCTCTCTCTTAGATCTCTCTCTCTCTCTAGATCTCTCTCTCTCTCTCTCTCTCTCCACACAGTGAGAATCTCTCCTGTCTCTTGTTCTATTTCTCTCTCTCTTGTCCCCACAGTCTCTCATCTCTCTCTCTCTGAAATCAAATCTCTTTCTCTATCTCACTCTCTCTCTCCCCTCTCTCTCTCTCTGAGAATCTAGTCTCTCCTCTCTCCACAGTCTCTCTCTCCTGTCTCTTGTTCTCTTCTCTCTCTCTCTGTCCCCACATAGTTTCATCTCCTCTCTCTCTCTCTCTCTCTCTCTCTCTCTCTCTCTCTCTCTCACTCTTTCTCTCTCTCTCCCCTCTCTCTCTCTCTCTCTCACTCTCTCTCTCTCTCTCTCTCTATCCCTCCTCTCTCTCTCTCTCTCTCCTCTCTCCACAGTCTCTCTCTCCTGTCTCTTGTTCTCTTCTCTCTCTCTGTCCCCCACAGTCTTTCTCCTCTCTCTCTCTCTCTCTCTCTCTCTCTCTAAACAGTCTCTCTCTCTCCTCTCTCTCTCTCTCATTCCACACAGTCTCTCTCTAGATATCTCTATCACTCTCTCTCTCTCTCTCTCTCTCTCCACACAGTCTCTCTCTCCTGTCTCTTGTTTCTATTTCTCTCTCTCTGTCCCCACACAGTCTCTCATCTCTCTCTCTCTCTCTTTGGTCTATCTCACTCTCTCTCCCCCTCTCTCTCTCTCTCTCTCTCTCCTATCCACAGTCTCTCTCTCCTGTCTCTTGTTCTCTTTTCTCTCTCTCTCTCTGTCCCCACACAGTCTCTCATCTCTCTCTCTCTCTCTCTCTCTCTCTCTCTCTCTCTCTCTCTTTCTCTCCCCTCTCTCTCCCCCTCTCTCTCTCTCTCTCTCTCCCTCTCCAAAGTCTGAGGAGATCTCCTCTGTCTCTTGATCTCTTTCTCTGAAGATGAGGAGTCTCTTGTTCTCTTTCTCCCTCTCTCTTTAGATAAAGTCTTTCTCTCTCTCTCTTCCCTCTCTCTCTCTCTCTCTCTCCACACAGTCTATGGTATCTCTCTCTCTCTAGATCCACACAGTCTCTCTCTCTCTCTCTCTCTCTCTCTCTCTCTCTCTCTCTCTCTCTCCACACAGTCTCTCTCTCCTGTCTCTTGTTCTATTTCTCTCTCTCTCTGTGTCCCCACACAGTCTCATCAGATCTCTCTCTCTCTCTTTTCTATCTCACTCTCTCTCTCCCCTCTCTCTCTCTCTCTCTTTCCTCTCTCCACAGTCTCTCTCTCCTGTCTCTTGTTAAAGATCTTTTCTCTCTTCTCTGTCCCCAGGAGATATCTGTCTAAAGATGAGGAGATATCTCTCTCTCTCTCATCTCTCTCTAGATCTCTCTGGTGTAGATCTATGTTTTCTCTCTCTCCCCCTCTCTCTCTCTCCTCTCTCTCTCTCTCTCTCTCTCTCTCTCTCTCTCTCTCTCTCTCTCTCTCTCTCTCTCTCTCCCTCTCTCCACAGTCTCTCTCTCCTGTCTCTTGTTCTCTTTCTCTCTCTCTCTGTCCCCACACAGTCTTTCTTCTCTCTCTCTCTCTCTCTCTCTCTCTCTCTCTCTCTCTCTCTCTCTCTCTCTCTCTCTCTCTCTCTCTCTCTCTCTCTGAGGCTGGGCCAACGCCTGATCCGGAGATTACATAAAGCAACAGCATCTATGTCTCTGATGCATTTAATGAAATGAGATGGAATGCTGAGAGGAGGAGGAGGACAGCATGAGGTTAGTCCACTAATCTCCAGGCTTGTCGTTAATCGCCACTGGGCCACACTCATCGATTCTCATCATTGGCCAAAATAGTGTATGCAGGAGAAAACAGTGTGGTGCTACTGCTGACTGCATAACTTCTGTAGTATTTCACAGCTGCTAATGTCTCTCTACTGCTGCAGAGGCAGTCCACCAGCTCAGTGGTTGCTCTTAGCAGGGGATGCCTGTGTCCTCTCTCTGTATCTGTGTGTGTGTTTTATGGCAGGGAGCAGGGAGGGAAGGCAGGGCTTCCTGCTTATCAGATGAAGCGTGGGAGAAAATAAAGCGGAGGTTTTACGTGTGTGACGAACGGTCAGTGCAGAGCGTTGGACTGCTATACTGTGGCCTCCGTTACCAAGATATCCAGTCCACCTCACTCGGTCACTCACAAACCAAACATACTTACCCCCTTCATCCCTCCATTCCTCTGAATCAGCTCTGAACTCAAGGGTTTCCAGACCTTGGTTGCCCCACCATCACCTCTCCCCTCCTCTAATCTCCTCTCCCTTCCTCCATTATTCCCTGGCATGTCTCCACACAGAGACCTCTGTGCAGCTGGCCCGGGAGACACAGGGAGCCAAAGGTCGAGGGTATTGAATAGAGCGCAGGACAAAAACATTGTAATGGGCTGGCTGGGGACACCTCTGTCTCTGGGAGGGAGACCAGAGATAATGCTTTTGACGGGGAAAAACTATTTAGCCCCCATGTTTTGATACGGTTTTGTTAAAGATGAGGAGATGAGGTGTAGATAAAGATGAGGAGATATGGTATAGATAAAGATGAGGAGATATGGTGTAGATAAAGATGAGGAGATATGGTATAGATAAAGATGAGGAGATATGGTGTAGATAAATATGAGGAGATATGGTGTAGATAAATATGAGGAGATATGGTGTAGATAAAGATGAGGAGAAATGGTTTAGATAAAGATGAGGAGATATGGTGTAGATAAAGATGAGGAGATGGTGTAGATAAAGATGATGAGATATGGTGTAGATAAAGATGAGGAGATGGTTTAGATGGTATGGTTTAGATAAATATGAGGGGATATGGTGTAGATAAAGATGAGGAGATATGGTGTAGATAAAGATGAGGAGATATGGTTTAGATCGAGATATGGTTTAGATAAAGATGAGGAGATATGGTATAGATAAAGATGAGGAAATATGGTGTAGATAAAGATGAGGAGATATGGTTTAGATCGAGATATGGTTTAGATAAAGATGAGGAGATATGGTGTAGATAAAGATGAGGAGATATGGTGTAGATAAAGATGATGATATATGGTTTAGATGAAGATGAGGAGATATGGTGTAGATAAAGATGAGGAGATATGGTGTAGATAAAGATGAGGAGATATGGTTTAGATAAAGATGAGGAGATATGGTTTAGATGGAGATATGGTGTAGATAAAGATGAGGAGATATGGTGTAGATAAAGATGAGGAGATATGGTATAGATAAAGATGAGGAGATATGGTGTAGATAAAGATGAGGAGATATGGTGTAGATAAAGATGAGATATGGTTTAGATGAAGATGAGGGGATATGGTGTAGATAAAGATGAGGAGATATGGTGTAGATAAAGATGAGGAGATATGGTTTAGATCGAGATATGGTTTAGATAAATATGAGGGGATATGGTGTAGATAAAGCTGAGGAGATATGGTGTAGATAAAGATGAGGAGATATGGTGTAGATAAAGATGAGGAGATATGGTTTAGATCGAGATATGGTTTAGATAAAGATGAGGAGATATGGTATAGATAAAGATGAGGAGATATGGTGTAGATAAAGATGAGGAGATATGGTGTAGATAAAGATGAGGAGATATGTGTAGATAAAGATGAGGATATATGGTGTAGATAAAGATGAGGATATGGTATAGATAAAGATGAGGAGATATGGTGTAGATAAAGATGAGGAGATATGGTGTAGATAAAGATGAGGATGGTATAGATGAAGATGAGGAGATGAGATGGTGTAGATAAAGATGAGGAGATATGGTTGTAGATAAAGATGAGGAGATATGTGTATAGATAAAGATGAGGAGATATGGTGTAGATAAATATGAGGAGATATGGTGTAGATAAAGATGAGGAGATATGGTGTAGATAAAGATGAGGAGAAATGGTTTAGATAAAGATGAGGAGATATGGTATAGATAAAGATGAGATAGATAAAGATGAGGAGATATGGTGTAGATAAAGATGAGGAGATATGGTGTAGATAAAGATGAGGACATATGGTATAGATAAAGATGAGGAGATATGGTGTAGATAAAGATGAGGAGATATGGTGTAGATAAAGATGATATAGATAAAGATGAGGAGATATGGTGTAGATAAAGATGAGGAGATATGTTGTAGATAAAGATGAGGAGATATGGTATAGATAAAGATGAGGAGATATGGTGTAGATAAAGATGAGGAGATATGGTGTAGATAAAGATGAGGAATGGTGTAGATAAAGATGAGGAGATATGGTTTAGATAAAGATGAGGAGATATGGTATAGATAAAGATGAGGAGATATGGTGTAGATAAAGATGAGGAGATATGGTGTAGATAAAGATGAGGAGATAGATAGATAAAGATGAGGAGATATGGTGTAGATAAAGATGAGGAGATATGGTGTAGATAAATATGATGAGATATGGTGTAGATAAAGATGAGGAGATATGGTTTAGATCGAGATATGGTTTAGATAAATATGAGGGGATATGGTGTAGATAAAGATGAGGAGATATGGTGTAGATAAAGATGAGGAGATATGGTTTAGATCGAGATATGGTTTAGATAAAGATGAGGAGATATGGTATAGATAAAGATGAGGAAATATGGTGTAGATAAAGATGAGGAGATATGGTTTAGATCGAGATATGGTTTAGATAAAGATGAGGAGATATGGTGTAGATAAAGATGAGGAGATATGGTGTAGATAAAGATGATGATATATGGTTTAGATGAAGATGAGGAGATATGGTGTAGATAAAGATGAGGAGATATGGTGTAGATAAAGATGAGGAGATATGGTATAGATAAAGATGAGGAGATATGGTGTAGATAAAGATGAGGAGATATGGTGTAGATAAAGATGAGGAGATATGGTATAGATAAAGATGAGGAGATATGGTGTAGATAAAGATGAGGAGATATGGTGTAGATAAAGATGATGATATATGGTTTAGATGAAGATGAGGGGATATGGTGTAGATAAAGATGAGGAGATATGGTGTAGATAAAGATGAGGAGATATGGTTTAGATCGAGATATGGTTTAGATAAATATGAGGGGATATGGTGTAGATACAGATGAGGAGATATGGTTTAGATCGAGATATGGTTTAGATAAAGATGAGGAGATATGGTATAGATAAAGATGAGGAGATATGGTGTAGATAATAGATAAAGATGAGGATTTATGGTGTAGATAAAGATGAGGAGATATGGTGTAGATAAAGATGAGGAGATATGGTGTAGATAAAGATGAGGAGATATGGTATAGATAAAGATGAGGAGATATGGTGTAGATAAAGATGAGGAGATATGGTGTAGATAAAGATGAGGAGATATGGTGTAGATAAAGATGAGGAGATATGGTGTAGATAAAGATGAGGAGATATGGTGTAGATAAAGATGAGGAGATATGGTATAGATAAAGATGAGGAGATATGGTGTAGATAAATATGAGGAGATATGGTGTAGATAAAGATGAGGAGATATGGTGTAGATAAAGATGAGGAGATATGGTTTAGATAAAGATGAGGAGATATGGTATAGATAAAGATGAGGAGATATGGTGTAGATAAAGATGAGGAGATATATGTAGATAAAGATGAGGAGATATGGTATAGATAAAGATGAGGAGATATGGTGTAGATAAAGATGAGGAGATATGGTGTAGATAAAGATGATGAGATATGGTGTAGATAAAGATGAGGAGATATGGTTGAGATGATATGGTTTAGATAAAGATGAGGGATATGGTGTAGATAAAGATGAGGAGATATGGTGTAGATAAAGATGAGGAGATATGGTTTAGATCGAGATATGGTTTAGATAAAGATGAGGAGATATGGTATAGATAAAGATGAGGAGATATGGTGTAGATAAAGATGAGGAGATATGGTTTAGATCGAGATATGGTTTAGATAAAGATGAGGAGATATGGTGTAGATAAAGATGAGGAGATATGGTGTAGATAAAATGATGAGATATGGTGTAGATAAAGATGGATATATGGTTTAGATAAAGATGAGGAGATATGGTGTAGATAAAGATGAGGAGATATGGGTAGATAAAGATGATGAGATATGGTGTAGATAAAGATGAGGAGATATGGTGTAGATAAAGATGAGGAGATATGGTGTAGATAAAGATGAGGAGATATGGTGATAAAGATAAAGATGATGGAGATATGGTGTAGATAAAGATGAGGAGATATGGTTTAGATAAAGATGAGGAGATATGGTAGATAAAGATGAGGAGAATGGTTTAGATGAGGAGATGGAGATGGTGTAGATAAAGATGAGGAGATATGGTGTAGATAAAGATGAGGAGATATGGTATAGATAAAGATGAGGAGATATGGTGTAGATAAAGATGAGGAGATATGGTGTAGATAAAGATGATGATATATGGTTTAGATGAAGATGAGGGATATGGTGTAGATAAAGATGAGGAGATATGGAGATGTAGATAAAGATGAGGAGATATGGTTTAGATCGAGATATGGTTTAGATAAATATGAGGGGATATGGTGTAGATAAAGATGAGGAGATATGGTGTAGATAAAGATGAGGAGATATGGTGAGATATGGATATGGTGTAGATAAAGATGAGGAGATATGGTTTAGATCGAGATATGGTTTAGATAAAGATGAGGAGATATGGTATAGATAAAGATGAGGAGATATGGTGTAGATAATAGATAAAGATGAGGATTTATGGTGTAGATAAAGATGAGGAGATATGGTGTAGATAAAGATGAGGAGATATGGTGTAGATAAAGATGAGGAGATATGGTATAGATAAAGATGAGGAGATATGGTGTAGATAAAGATGAGGAGATATGGTGTAGATAAAGATGAGGAGATATGGTATAGATAAAGATGAGGAGATATAGATGTGTAGATAAAGATGAGGAGATATGGTATAGATAAAGATGAGGAGATATGGTGTAGATAAAGATGAGGAGATATGGTGTAGATAAAGATGAGGAGATATGGTGTAGATAAAGATGAGGAGATATGGTTTAGATAAAGATGAGGAGATATGGTATAGATAAAGATGAGGAGAATGGTGTAGATAAAGATGAGGAGATATGGTGTAGATAAAGATGAGGAGATATGGTGTAGATAAAGAGATGAGGTTTAGATGAAGATGAGGAGATATGGTGTAGATAAAGATGAGGAGATATGGTGTAGATAAAGATGAGGAGATATGGTTTAGATAAAGATGAGGTTTAGATGGAGATATGGTGTAGATAAAGATGAGGAGATATGGTTTAGATAAAGATGAGGAGATATGGTGTAGATAAAGATGAGGAGATATGGTATAGATAAAGATGAGGAGATATGGTGTAGATAAAGATGAGGATATATGGTAGATAGATAAAGATAAAGATGAGATATGGTGTAGATAAAGAAAGATGATAAAGATGAGGAGATATGGTTTAGATCGAGATATGGTTTAGATAAATATGAGGGGATATGGTGTAGATAAAGCTGAGGAGATATGGTGTAGATAAAGATGAGGAGATATGGTGTAGATAAAGATGAGGAGATATGGTTTAGATCGAGATATGGTTTAGATAAAGATGAGGAGATATGGTATAGATAAAGATGAGGAGATATGTGTAGATAATAGATAAAGATGAGGATTTATGGTGTAGATAAAGATGAGGAGATATGGTGTAGATAAAGATGAGGATATATGGTGTAGATAAAGATGAGGACATATGGTATAGATAAAGATGAGGAGATATGGTGTAGATAAAGATGAGGAGATATGGTGTAGATAAAGATGAGATATGGATAGATGAAGATGAGATATAGATAAAGATGAGGAGATATAGATAAAGATGAGAAGATATGGTGTAGATAAAGATGAGGAGATATGGTATAGATAAAGATGAGGAGATATGGTGTAGATATGAGGAGATATGGTGTAGATAAAGATGAGGAGATATGGTGTAGATAAAGATGAGGAGAAATGGTTTAGATAAAGATGAGGAGATATGGTATAGATAAAGATGAGGAGATAAGATAAAGATGAGGAGATATGGTGTAGATAAAGATGAGGAGATATGGTGTAGATAAAGATGAGATATATGGTTTAGATAAAGATGAGGGGATATGGTGTAGATAAAGATGAGGAGATATGGTGTAGATAAAGATGAGGAGATATGGTTTAGATCGAGATATGGTTTAGATAAATATGAGGGGATATGGTGTAGATAAAGCTGAGGAGATATGGTGTAGATAAAGATGAGGAGATATGGTGTAGATAAAGATGAGGAGATATGGTTTAGATCGAGATATGGTTTAGATAAAGATGAGGAGATATGGTATAGATAAAGATGAGGAGATATGGTGTAGATAATAGATAAAGATGAGGATTTATGGTGTAGATAAAGATGAGGACATATGGTATAGATAAAGATGAGGAGATATGGTGTAGATAAAGATGAGGAGATATGGTGTAGATAAAGATGAGGATATATGGTATAGATGAAGATGAGGAGATATGGTGTAGATAAAGACGAGGAGATATGTTGTAGATAAAGATGAGGAGATATGGTATAGATAAAGATGAGGAGATATGGTGTAGATAAATATGAGGAGATATGGTGTAGATAAAGATGAGGAGATATGGTGTAGATAAAGATGAGGAGAAATGGTTTAGATAAAGATGAGGAGATATGGTATAGATAAAGATGAGGAGATATGGTGTAGATAAAGATGAGGAGATATGGTGTAGATAAAGATGAGGAGATATGGTATAGATAAAGATGAGGAGATATGGTGTAGATAAAGATGAGGAGATATGGTGTAGATAAATATGATGAGATATGGTGTAGATAAAGATGAGGAGATATGGTTGAGATCGAGATATGGTTTAGATAAATATGAGGGGATATGGTGTAGATAAAGATGAGGAGATATGGTGTAGATAAAGATGAGGAGATATGGTTTAGATCGAGATATGGTTTAGATAAAGATGAGGAGATATGGTATAGATAAAGATGAGGAAATATGGTGTAGATAAAGATGAGGAGATATGGTTTAGATCGAGATATGGTTTAGATAAAGATGAGGAGATATGGTGTAGATAAAGATGAGGAGATATGGTGTAGATAAAGATGATGAGATATGGTGTAGATAAAGATGATGATATATGGTTTAGATGAAGATGAGGAGATATGGTGTAGATAAAGATGAGGAGATATGGTTTAGATAAAGATGAGGAGATATGGTTTAGATGGAGATATGGTGTAGATAAAGATGAGGAGATATGGTTTAGATAAAGATGAGGAGATATGGTGTAGATAAAGATGAGGAGATATGGTGTAGATAAAGATGATGAGATATGGTGTAGATAAAGATGATGATATATGGTTTAGATGAAGATGAGGAGATATGGTGTAGATAAAGATGAGGAGATATGGTGTAGATAAAGATGAGGAGATATGGTTTAGATAAAGATGAGGAGATATGGTTTAGATGGAGATATGGTGTAGATAAAGATGAGGAGATATGGTTTAGATAAAGATGAGGAGATATGGTGTAGATAAAGATGAGGAGATATGGTTTAGATGGAGATATGGTGTAGATAAAGATGAGGAGATATGGTGTAGATAAAGATGAGGAGATATGGTATAGATAAAGATGAGGAGATATGGTGTAGATAAAGATGAGGAGATATGGTGTAGATAAAGATGATGATATATGGTTTAGATGAAGATGAGGGGATATGGTGTAGATAAAGATGAGGAGATATGGTGTAGATAAAGATGAGGAGATATGGTTTAGATCGAGATATGGTTTAGATAAATATGAGGGGATATGGTGTAGATAAAGCTGAGGAGATATGGTGTAGATAAAGATGAGGAGATATGGTGTAGATAAAGATGAGGAGATATGGTTTAGATCGAGATATGGTTTAGATAAAGATGAGGAGATATGGTATAGATAAAGATGAGGAGATATGGTGTAGATAATAGATAAAGATGAGGATTTATGGTGTAGATAAAGATGAGGAGATATGGTGTAGATAAAGATAGATAAAGATGAGGACATATGGTATAGATAAAGATGAGGAGATATGGTGTAGATAAAGATGAGGAGATATGGTGTAGATAAAGATGAGGATATGGTATAGATGAAGATGAGGAGATATGGTGTAGATAAATGAGGAGATATGTTGTAGATAAAGATGAGGAGATATGGTATAGATAAAGATGAGGAGATATGGTGTAGATAAAGATGAGGAGATATGGTGTAGATAAAGATGAGGAGATATGGTGTAGATAAAGATGAGGAGAAATGGTTTAGATAAAGATGAGGAGATATGGTATAGATAAAGATGAGGAGATATGGTGTAGATAAAGATGAGGAGATATGGTGTAGATAAAGATGAAGATGAGATAAAGATGAGATATGGTTTAGATAAAGATGAGGGGATATGGTGTAGATAAAGATGAGGAGATATGGTGTAGATAAAGATGAGGAGATATGGTTTAGATCGAGATATGGTTTAGATGATGAGGGGATATGGTGTAGATAAAGATGAGGAGATATGGTGTAGATAAAGATGAGGAGATATGGTGTAGATAAAGATGAGGAGATATGGTTTAGATCGAGATATGGTTTAGATAAAGATGAGGAGATATGGTATAGATAAAGATGAGGAGATATGGTGTAGATAGATAGATAAAGATGAGGATTTATGGTGTAGATAAAGATGAGGAGATATGGTGTAGATAAAGATGAGGATATATGGTGTAGATAAAGATGAGGACATATGGTATAGATAAAGATGAGGAGATATGGTGTAGATAAAGATGAGGAGATATGGTGTAGATAAAGATGAGGATATATGGTATAGATAAAGATGAGGAGATATGGTGTAGATAAAGATGAGGAGATATGGTGTAGATAAAGATGAGGAGATATGGTATAGATAAAGATGAGGAGATATGGTGTAGATAAAGATGAGGAGATATGGTGTAGATAAAGATGAGGAGATATGGTGTAGATAAAGATGAGGAGAAATGGTTTAGATAAAGATGAGGAGATATGGTATAGATAAAGATGAGGAGATATGGTTTAGATGAAGATGAGGAGATATGGTGTAGATAAAGATGAGGAGATATGGTATAGATAAAGATGAGGAGATATGGTGTAGATAAAGATGAGGAGATATGGTGTAGATAAATATGATGAGATATGGTGTAGATAAAGATGAGGAGATATGGTTGAGGAGATATGGTTTAGATAAAGATGAGGGGATATGGTGTAGATAAAGATGAGGAGATATGGTGTAGATAAAGATGAGGAGATATGGTTTAGATCGAGATATGGTTTAGATAAAGATGAGGAGATATGGTATAGATAAAGATGAGGAAATATGGTGTAGATAAAGAAAGATATGGTTTAGATCGAGATATGGTTTAGATAAAGATGAGGAGATATGGTGTAGATAAAGATGAGGAGATATGGTGTAGATAAAGATGATGAGATATGGTGTAGATAAAGATGATGATATATGGTTTAGATAAAGATGAGGAGATATGGTGTAGATAAAGATGAGGAGATATGGTTTAGATAAAGATGAGGAGATAGATGGGATATGGTGTAGATAAAGATGAGGAGATATGGTTTAGATAAAGATGAGGAGATATGGTGTAGATAAAGATGAGGAGATATGGTGTAGATAAAGATGAGGAGATATGGTGTAGATAAAGAAATATATAGATGAAGATGAGATATGGTGTAGATAAAGATGAGGAGATATGGTGTAGATAAAGATGAGGAGATATGGTTTAGATAAAGATGAGGAGATATGGTTTAGATAAAGATATGGTGTAGATAAAGATAGGAGATATGGTGTAGATAAAGAAAGATGAGGAGATATGGTGTAGATAAAGATGAGGAGATATGGTGTAGATAAAGATGAGGAGATATGGTTTAGATAAAGATGAGGAGATATGGTGTAGATAAAGATGAGGAGATATGGTGTAGATAAAGATGATATATGGTTTAGATAAAGAGGGATATGGTGTAGATAAAGATGAGGAGATATGGTGTAGATAAAGATGAGGAGATATGGTTTAGATCGAGATATGGTTTAGATGAGGAGATATGGTGTAGATAAAGCTGAGGAGATATGGTAGATAAAGATGAGGAGATATGGTGTAGATAAAGATGAGGATATATGGTGTAGATAAAGATGAGGACATATGGTATAGATAAAGATGAGGAGATATGGTGTAGATAAAGATAATGGTGTAGATAAAGATGAGGAGATATGGTAGATAGATGAAGATAATGGTGTAGATAAAGATGAGAAGATATGTTGAGATAAAGATGAGGAGATATGGTATAGATAAAGATGAGGAGATATGGTGTAGATAAAGATGAGGAGATATGGTGTAGATAAAGATGAGGAGATGGTGAGATAAAGATGAGGAGATATGTTTAGATAAAGATGAGGAGATATATGGTATAGATATGATATGGTGTAGATAAAGATGAGGAGATATGGTGTAGATAAAGATGAGGAGATATGGTGTAGATAAAGATGAGGAGATATGGTATAGATAAAGATGAGGAGATATGGTGTAGATAAAGATGAGGAGATATGGTGTAGATAAAGATGAGGAGATATGGTTTAGATCGAGATATGGTTTAGATAAATATGAGGGGATATGGTGTAGATAAAGCTGAGGAGATATGGTGTAGATAAAGATGAGGAGATATGGTGTAGATACAGATGAGGAGATATGGTTTAGATCGAGATATGGTTTAGATAAAGATGAGGAGATATGGTATAGATAAAGATGAGGAGATATGGTGTAGATAATAGATAAAGATGAGGATTTATGGTGTAGATAAAGATGAGGAGATATGGTGTAGATAAAGATGAGGATATATGGTGTAGATAAAGATGAGGACATATGGTATAGATAAAGATGAGGAGATATGGTGTAGATAAAGATGAGGAGATATGGTGTAGATAAAGATGAGGATATATGGTATAGATGAAGATGAGGAGATATGGTGTAGATAAAGACGAGGAGATATGTTGTAGATAAAGATGAGGAGATATGGTATAGATAAAGATGAGGAGATATGGTGTAGATAAATATGAGGAGATATGGTGTAGATAAAGATGAGGAGATATGGTGTAGATAAAGATGAGGAGAAATGGTTTAGATAAAGATGAGGAGAGGAGATATGAGGAGGTATAGATAAAGATGAGGAGATATGGTGTAGATAAAGATGAGGAGATATGGTGTAGATAAAGATGAGGAGATATGGTATAGATAAAGATGAGGAGATATGGTGTAGATAAAGATGAGGAGATATGGTGTAGATAAATAAGATGAGATATGGTGTAGATAAAGATGAGGAGATATGGTTAGATCGAGATATGGTTTAGATAAATATGAGGGGATATGGTGTAGATAAAGATGAGGAGATATGGTGTAGATAAAGATGAGGAGATATGGTTTAGATCGAGATATGGTTTAGATAAAGATGAGGAGATATGGTATAGATAAAGATGAGGAAATATGGTGTAGATAAAGATGAGGAGATATGGTTTAGATCGAGATATGGTTTAGATAAAGATGAGGAGATATGGTGTAGATAAAGATGAGGAGATATGGTGTAGATAAAGATGATGAGATATGGTGTAGATAAAGATGATGATATATGGTTTAGATGAAGATGAGGAGATATGGTGTAGATAAAGATGAGGAGATATGGTTTAGATAAAAAGATATGGTTTGAGGAGATATGGTGTAGATAAAGATGAGGGAGATGATGGGATAAAGATGAGGAGATATGGTGTAGATAAAGATGAGGAGATATGGTGTAGATAAAGATGAGGAGATATGGTGTAGATAAAGATGAGGAGATATGGTTTAGATAAAGATGAGGAGATATGGTGTAGATAAAGATGAGGAGATATGGGTAGATAAAGATGAGGAGATATGGTTTAGATAAAGATGAGGAGATATGGTTTAGATAAAGATGTGTAGATATGGTGGTTTAGATAAAGATGAGGAGATATGGTGTAGATAAAGATGAGGAGATATGGTTTAGATGGAGATATGGTGTAGATAAAGATGAGGAGATATGGTGTAGATAAAGATGAGGAGATATGGTGTAGATAAAGATGAGGAGATATGGTGTAGATAAAGATGAGGAGATATGGTTTAGATAAAGATGAGGAGATATGGTGTAGATAAAGATGAGGAGATATGGTGTAGATAAAGATGAGGAGATATGGTGTAGATAAAGATGAGGAGATATGGTTTAGATCGAGATATGGTTTAGATAAAGATGAGGAGATATGGTATAGATAAAGATGAGGAGATATGGTGTAGATAATAGATAAAGATGAGGAGTTATGGTGTAGATAAAGATGAGGAGATATGGTGTAGATAAAGATGAGGATATATGGTGTAGATAAAGATGAGGACATATGGTATAGATAAAGATGAGGAGATATGGTGTAGATAAAGATGAGGAGATATGGTGTAGATAAAGATGAGGATATATGGTATAGATGAAGATGAGGAGATATGGTGTAGATAAAGACGAGAAGATATGTTGTAGATAAAGATGAGGAGATATGGTATAGATAAAGATGAGGAGATATGGTGTAGATAAAGATGAGGAGATATGGTGTAGATAAAGATGAGGAGATATGGTGTAGATAAAGATGAGGAGAAATGGTTTAGATAAAGATGAGGAGATATGGTATAGATAAAGATGAGGAGATATGGTGTAGATAAAGATGAGGAGATATGGTGTAGATAAAGATGAGGAGATATGGTATAGATAAAGATGAGGAGATATGGTGTAGATAAAGATGAGGAGATATGGTGTAGATAAAGATGATGAGATATGGTGTAGATAAAGATGAGGAGATAGATCGAGATATGTTTAGATGAGGGATATGGTGTAGATAAAGATGAGGAGATATGGTGTAGATAAAGATGAGGAGATATGGTTTAGATCGAGATATGGTTTAGATAAAGATGAGGAGATATGGTATAGATAAAGATGAGGAGATATGGTGTAGATAAAGATGAGGAGATATGGTTTAGATCGAGATATGGTTTAGATAAAGATGAGGAGATATGGTGTAGATAAAGATGAGGAGATATGGTGTAGATAAAGATGAGGAGATATGGTGTAGATAAAGATGAGGAGATATGGTGTAGATAAAGATGAGGAGATATGGTGTAGATAAAGATGAGGAGATATGGTGTAGATAAAGATGAGGAGATATGGTATAGATAAAGATGAGGAGATATGGTGTAGATAAAGATGAGGAGATATGGTGTAGATAAAGATGAGGAGATATGGTGTAGATAAAGATGAGGAGAAATGGTTTAGATAAAGATGAGGAGATATGGTATAGATAAAGATGAGGAGATATGGTGTAGATAAAGATGAGGAGATATGGTGTAGATAAAGATGAGGAGATATGGTATAGATAAAGATGAGGAGATATGGTGTAGATAAAGATGAGGAGATATGGTGTAGATAAATATGATGAGATATGGTGTAGATAAAGATGAGGAGATATGGTTTAGATGAGGAGATATGGTTTAGATAAAAAGATGAGGAGATATGGTTTAGATAAAGATGAGGAGATATGGTGTAGATAAAGATGAGGAGATATGGTTTAGATCGAGATATGGTTTAGATAAAGATGAGGAGATATGGTATAGATAAAGATGAGGAAATATGGTGTAGATAAAGATGAGGAGATATGGTTTAGATCGAGATATGGTTTAGATAAAGATGAGGAGATATGGTGTAGATAAAGATGAGGAGATATGGTGTAGATAAAGATGATGAGATATGGTGTAGATAAAGATGATGATATATGGTTTAGATGAAGATGAGGAGATATGGTGTAGATAAAGATGAGGAGATATGGTGTAGATAAAGATGAGGAGATATGGTTTAGATAAAGATGAGGAGATATGGTTTAGATGGAGATATGGTGTAGATAAAGATGAGGAGATATGGTTTAGATAAAGATGAGGAGATATGGTGTAGATAAAGATGAGGAGATATGGTGTAGATAAAGATGATGAGATATGGTGTAGATAAAGATGATGATATATGGTTTAGATGAAGATGAGGAGATATGGTGTAGATAAAGATGAGGAGATATGGTGTAGATAAAGATGAGGAGATATGGTTTAGATAAAGATGAGGAGATATGGTTTAGATGGAGATATGGTGTAGATAAAGATGAGGAGATATGGTTTAGATAAAGATGAGGAGATATGGTTTAGATAAAGATGAGGAGATATGGTGTAGATAAAGATGAGGAGATATGGTTTAGATAAAGATGAGGAGATAGTTTAGATGGAGATATGGTGTAGATAAAGATGAGGAGATATGGTTTAGATAAAGATGAGGATATATGGTTTAGATGGAGATATGGTGTAGATAAAGATGAGGAGATATGGTGTAGATAAAGATGAGGAGATATGGGTAGATAAAGATGAGATGGTTTAGATGAAGATGAGGAGATATGGTGTAGATATAAATGAGGAGATATGGTTTAGATGGAGATATGGTGTAGATAAAGATGAGGAGATATGGTTTAGATGGAGATATGGTGTAGATAAAGATGAGGAGATATGGTTTAGATAAAGATGAGGAGATATGGTATAGATAAAGATGAGGAGATATGGTGTAGATAAAGATGAGGAGATATGGTGTAGATAAAGATGAGGAGATATGGTTAGATAAAGATGAGGATATAGGTATAGATAAAGATGAGGAGATATGGTGTAGATAAAGATGAGGAGATATGGTGTAGATAAAGATGAGGAGATATGGTTTAGATAAAGATGAGGAGATATGGTGTAGATAAAGATGAGGAGATATGGTGTAGATAAAGATGAGGAGATATGGTGTAGATAAAGATGAGGAGATATGGTGTAGATAAAGATGAGGAGATATGGTGTAGATAAAGATGAGGAGATATGGTGTAGATAAAGATGAGGAGATATGGTTTAGATAAAGATGAGGAGATATGGTGTAGATAAAGATGAGGAGATATGAGGAGATATGGTGTAGATAAAGATGAGGAGATATGGTGTAGATAAAGATGAGGAGATATGGTATAGATAAAGATGAGGAGATATGGTATAGATAAAGATGATGATATATGGTGTAGATAAAGATGAGGGGATATGGTGTAGATAAAGATGAGGAGATATGGTGTAGATAAAGATGAGGAGATATGGTTTAGATCGAGATATGGTTTAGATAAAGATGAGGAGATATGGTGTAGATAAAGATGAGGAGATATGGTGTAGATAAAGATGATGATATATGGTTTAGATGAAGATGAGGAGATATGGTGTAGATAAAGATGAGGAGATATGGTGTAGATAAAGATGAGGAGATATGGTTTAGATAAAGATGAGGAGATATGGTTTAGATGGAGATATGGTGTAGATAAAGATGAGGAGATATGGTTTAGATAAAGATGAGGAGATATGGTTTAGATAAAGATGAGGAGATATGGTGTAGATAAAGATGAGGAGATATGGTTTAGATAAAGATGAGGAGATATGGTTTAGATGGAGATATGGTGTAGATAAAGATGAGGAGATATGGTTTAGATAAAGATGAGGATATATGGTTTAGATGGAGATATGGTGTAGATAAAGATGAGGAGATATGGTGTAGATAAAGATGATGAGATATGGTGTAGATAAAGATGATGATGTATGGTTTAGATGAAGACGAGGAGATATGGTGTAGATATAAATGAGGAGATATGGTTTAGATGGAGATATGGTGTAGATAAAGATGAGGAGATATGGTTTAGATGGAGATATGGTGTAGATAAAGATGAGGAGATATGGTTTAGATAAAGATGAGGAGATATGGTATAGATAAAGATGAGGAGATATGGTGTAGATAAAGATGATGAGATATGGTGTATATAAAGATGAGGAGATATGGTGTAGATAAAGATGAGGATATATGGTATAGATAAAGACGAGGATATATGGTGTAGATAAAGACGAGGAGATATGGTGTAGATAAAGATGAGGAGATATGGTGTAGATAAAGATGAGGAGATATGGTGTAGATAAAGATGAGGAGATATGGTGTAGATAAAGATGAGGAGATATGGTGTAGATAAAGATGAGGAGATATGGTGTAGATAAAGATGAGGAGATATGGTGTAGATAAAGATGAGGAGATATGGTGTAGATAAAGATGAGGAGAAATGGTTTAGATAAAGATGAGGAGATATGGTATAGATAAAGATGAGGAGATATGGTGTAGATAAAGATGAGGAGATATGGTGTAGATAAAGATGAGGAGATATGGTATAGATAAAGATGAGGAGATATGGTATAGATAAAGATGAGGAGATATGGTGTAGATAAAGATGAGGAGATATGGTGTAGATAAATATGATGAGATATGGTGTAGATAAAGATGAGGAGATATGGTTTAGATCGAGATATGGTTTAGATAAAGATGAGGAGATATGGTATAGATAAAGATGAGGAAATATGGTGTAGATAAAGATGAGGAGATATGGTTTAGATCGAGATATGGTTTAGATAAAGATGAGGAGATATGGTGTAGATAAAGATGAGGAGATATGGTGTAGATAAAGATGATGAGATATGGTGTAGATAAAGATGATGATATATGGTTTAGATGAAGATGAGGAGATATGGTGTAGATAAAGATGAGGAGATATGGTGTAGATAAAGATGAGGAGATATGGTGTAGATAAAGATGAGGAGATATGGTATAGATAAAGATGAGGAGATATGGTGTAGATAAAGATGAGGAGATATGGTGTAGATAAAGATGAGGAGATATGGTGTAGATAAAGATGAGGAGATATGGTATAGATATGAGGAGGTATGGTATAGATAAAGATGAGGAGATATGGTGTAGATAAAGATGAGGAGATATGGTATAGATAAAGATGAGGAGATATGGTATAGATAAAGATGAGGAGATATGGTGTAGATAAAGATGAGGAGATATGGTGTAGATAAATATGATGAGATATGGTGTAGATAAAGATGAGGAGATATGGTTTAGAGGATATGGTTTAGATAAATATGAGGGATATGGTGTAGATAAAGATGAGGAGATATGGTTTAGATAAAGATGAGGAGATATGGATTTAGATGGAGATATGGTGTAGATAAAGATGAGGAGATATGGTTTAGATAAAGATGAGGAGATATGGTTTAGATAAAGATGAGGAGATAAGATGAGATATGGTGTAGATAAAGATGAGGAGATATGGTGTAGATAAAGATGAGGAGATATGGTTTAGATAAAGATGAGGAGATATGGTTTAGATGGAGATATGGTGTAGATAAAGATGAGGAGATATGGTTTAGATGGAGATATGGTGTAGATAAAGATGATGAGATATGGTGTAGATAAAGATGATGATATATGGTTTAGATAAAGATGAGGAGATATGGTGTAGATAAAGATGAGGAGATATGGTGTAGATAAAGATGAGGAGATATGGTTTAGATAAAGATGAGGAGATATGGTTTAGATGGAGATATGGTGTAGATAAAGATGAGGAGATATGGTTTAGATAAAGATGAGGAGATATGGTTTAGATGGAGATATGGTGTAGATAAAGATGAGGAGATATGGTGTAGATAAAGATGAGGAGATATGGTTTAGATAAAGATGAGGAGATATGGAGATATGTAGATAAAGATGAGGAGATATGGTTTAGATGGAGATATGGTTTAGATAAAGATGAGGAGATATGGTGTAGATAAAGATGAGGAGATATGGTTTAGATAAAGATGAGGAGATATGGTTTAGATGATATGGTGTAGATAAAGATGAGGAGATATGGTTTAGATAAAGATGAGGATATATGGTTTAGATGGAGATATGTTGTAGATAAAGATGAGGAGATATGGTGTAGATAAAGATGATGAGATAGTAGATAAAGATGATGATGATATGGTTTAGATGAAGACGAGGAGATATGGTGTAGATAAAGATGAGAGATATGGTTTAGATGGAGATATGGTGTAGATAAAGATGAGGAGATATGGTTTAGATGGAGATATGGTGTAGATAAAGATGAGGAGATATGGTTTAGATAAAGATGAGGAGATATGGTATAGATAAAGATGAGGAGATATGGTGTAGATAAAGATGAGGAGATATGGTGTATATAAAGATGAGGAGATATGGTGTAGATAAAGATGAGGATATATGGTATAGATAAAGATGAGGATATATGGTGTAGATAAAGATGAGGAGATATGGTGTAGATAAAGATGAGGAGATATGGTTTAGATAAAGATGAGGAGATATGGTGTAGATAAAGATGATGAGATATGGTTTAGATTGAGATATGGTGTAGATAAAGATGAGGAGATATGGTGTAGATAAAGATGAGGAGATATGGTGTAGATAAAGATGAGGAGATATGGTATAGATAAAGATGAGGAGATATGGTGTAGATAAAGATGAGGAGATATGGTGTAGATAAAGATGAGGAGATATGGTGTAGATAAAGATGAGGAGATATGGTGTAGATAAAGATGAGGAGATATGGTGTAGATAAATATGATGAGATATGGTGTAGATAAAGATGAGGAGATATGGTTTAGATCGAGATATGGTTTAGATAAATATGAGGGGATATGGTGTAGATAAAGATGAGGAGATATGGTGTAGATAAAGATGAGGAGATATGGTTTAGATCGAGATATGGTTTAGATAAAGATGAGGAGATATGGTATAGATAAAGATGAGGAAATATGGTGTAGATAAAGATGAGGAGATATGGTTTAGATTGAGATATGGTTTAGATAAAGATGAGGAGATATGGTGTAGATAAAGATGAGGAGATATGGTGTAGATAAAGATGATGAGATATGGTGTAGATAAAGATGATGATATATGGTTTAGATGAAGATGAGGAGATATGGTGTAGATAAAGATGAGGAGATATGGTTTAGATAAAGATGAGGAGATATGGTTTAGATGGAGATATGGTGTAGATAAAGATGAGGAGATATGGTTTAGATAAAGATGAGGAGATATGGTTTAGATAAAGATGAGGAGATATGGTTTAGATGGAGATATGGTGTAGATAAAGATGAGGAGATGTGGTTTAGATAAAGATGAGGAGATATGGTTTAGATGGAGATATGGTGTAGATAAAGATGAGGAGATAAGGTTTAGATGGAGATATGGTGTAGATAAAGATGAGGAGATATGGTTTAGATAAAGATGAGGAGATATGGTTTAGATAAAGATGAAGATATGGTTTAGATGGAGATATGGTGTAGATAAAGATGAGGAGATATGGTTTAGATAAAGATGAGGATATATGGTTTAGATGGAGATATGGTGTAGATAAAGATGAGGAGATATGGTGTAGATAAAGATGATGAGATATGGTGTAGATAAAGATGATGATGTATGGTTTAGATGAAGACGAGGAGATATGGTGTAGATATAAATGAGGAGATATGGTTTAGATGGAGATATGGTGTAGATAAAGATGAGGAGATATGGTTTAGATGGAGATATGGTGTAGATAAAGATGAGGAGATATGGTTTAGATAAAGATGAGGAGATATGGTATAGATAAAGATGAGGAGATATGGTGTAGATAAAGATGAGGAGATATGGTTTAGATAAAGATGAGGAGATATGGTGTAGATAAAGATGAGGAGATATGGTATAGATAAAAGAGGAGATATATGGTGTAGATAAAGATGAGGAGATATGGTTTAGATAAAGATGAGGAGATATGGTTTAGATAAAGATGAGGAGATATGGTGTAGATAAAGATGAGGAGATATGGTGTAGATAAAGATGAGGAGATATGGTGTAGATAAAGATGAGGAGATATGGTTAGATAAAGATGAGGAGATATGGTTTAGATTGAGATATGGTGTAGATAAAGATGAGGAGATATGGTGTAGATAAAGATGAGGAGATATGGTTTAGATAAAGATGAGGAGATATGGTTTAGATGGAGATAGTGTAGATAAAGATAGATAAAGATGAGGAGATATGGTTTAGATGGAGATGGTGTAGATAAAGATGAGGAGATGGTGTAGATAAAGATGAGGAGATATGGTTTAGATAAAGATGAGGAGATATGGTTTAGATAAAGATGAGGAGATATGGTTTAGATAAAGATGAGGAGATATGGTTAGATAAAGATGGAGAGGTAGATAAAGATGAGGAGATATGGT
Source organism: Oncorhynchus keta (assembly GCF_023373465.1). NCBI lineage: Eukaryota > Metazoa > Chordata > Actinopteri > Salmoniformes > Salmonidae > Oncorhynchus > Oncorhynchus keta. Next base: position 27,435,714 of record NC_068433.1, on the reverse strand, counting down.
GTAGATAAAGATGAGGAGATATGGTTTAGATGGAGATATGGTGTAGATAAAGATAAAGATGAGATGGAGATATGGTGTAGATAAAGATGAGGAGATATGGTGTAGATAAAGATGAGGAGATATGGTTTAGATAAAGATGAGGAGATATGGTTTAGATGGAGATATGGTGTAGATAAAGATGAGGAGATATGGTTTAGATAAAGATGAGGAGATATGGTTTAGATAAAGATGAGGAGATATGGTTTAGATAAAGATGAGGAGATATGGTTAGATAAAGATGAGGAGATATGGTGTAGATAAAGATGAGGAGATATGGTTTAGATAAAGATGAGGAGATATATAGATAAAGATGAGGAGATATGGTATAGATAAAGATGAGGAGATATGGTGTAGATAAAGATGAGGAGATATGGTTTAGATAAAGATGAGGAGATATGGTGTAGATAAAGATGAGGAGATATGGTGTAGATAAAGATGAGGAATATGGATAGATAAAGATGAGGAGATATGGTGTAGATAAAGATGAGGAGATATGGTTAGATAAAGATGAGGAGATATGGTTTAGATAAAGATGAGGAGATATGGTGTAGATAAAGATGATGAGATATGGTTTAGATGAGATATGGTGTAGATAAAGATGAGGAGATATGGTGTAGATAAAGATGAGGAGATATGGTGTAGATAAAGATGAGGAGATATGGTGTAGATAAAGATGAGGAGATATGGTTTAGATGAGATATGGTGTAGATAAAGATGAGGAGATATGGTCTAGATAAAGATGAGGAGATATGGGATAGATAAAGATGAGGAGATATGGTTTAGATGGAGATATGGTGTAGATAAAGATGAGGAGATATGGTTTAGATAAAGATGAGGAGATATGGTTTAGATAAAGATGAGGAGATATGGTTTAGATGGAGATATGGTGTAGATAAAGATGAGGAGATATGGTGTAGATAAAGATGAGGAGATATGGTTTAGATAAAGATGAGGAGATATGGTTTAGATGGAGATATGGTGTAGATAAAGATGAGGAGATATGGTTTAGATGGAGATATGGTGTAGATAAAGATGAGGAGATATGGTGTAGATAAAGATGAGGAGATATGGTTTAGATAAAGATGAGGAGATATGGTTTAGATGGAGATATGGTGTAGATAAAGATGAGGAGATATGGTTTAGATAAAGATGAGGATATATGGTTTAGATGGAGATATGGTGTAGATAAAGATGAGGAGATATGGTGTAGATAAAGATGATGAGATATGGTGTAGATAAAGATGATGATGAATGGTTTAGATGAAGACGCGGAGATATGGTGTAGATATAAATGAGGAGATATGGTTTAGATGGAGATATGGTGTAGATAAAGATGAGGAAATATGGTTTAGATGGAAATATGATGTAGATAAAGATGAGGAGATATGGTGTAGATAAAGATGAGGAGATATGGTTTAGATAAAGATGATGAGATATGGTATAGATAAAGATGAGGAGATATGGTTTAGATAAAGATGAGGAGATGTGGTGTAGATAAAGATAAGGATATATGGTGTAGATAAAGATGATGAGATATGGTGTATATAAAGATGAGGAGATATGGTATAGATAAAGGAGGATATGGTGTAGATAAAGATGAGGAGATATGGTGTAGATAAAGATGAGGAGATATGGTTTAGATAAAGATGAGGAGATATGGTGTAGATAAAGATGATGAGATATGGTTTAGATTGAGATATGGTGTAGATAAAGATGAGGAGATATGGTGTAGATAAAGATGAGGAGATATGGTGTAGATAAAGATGAGAGATATGGTGTAGATAAAGATGAGGAGATATGGTTTAGATAAAAATGAGGAGATATGGTTTAGATAAAGATGAGGAGATATGGTTAAATAAAGATGAGGAGATATGGTTTAGATCGAGATATGGTGGAGATAAAGATGAGGAGATATGGTTTAGATGGAGATATGGTGTAGATAAAGATGAGGAGATATGGTGTAGATAAAGATGAGGAGGTATGGTTTAGATAAAGATGAGGAGATATGGTTTAGATGGAGATATGGTGTCGATAAAGATGAGGAGATATGGTTTAGATAAAGATGAGGATATATGGTTTAGATGGAGATGAGGAGATATGGTTTAGATAAAGATGAGGAGATGTGGTGTAGATAAAGATGAGGAGATATGGTGTAGATAAAGATGAGGAGATGTGGTATAGATAAAGATGAGGAGATATGGTGTAGATAAAGATGAGGAGATATGGTATAGATAAAGATGAGGAGATATGGTGTAGATAAAGATGAGGAGATATGGTTTAGATAAAGATGAGGAGATGTGGTGTAGATAAAGATGATGAGATATGGTGTATATAAAGATGAGGAGATATGGTGTAGATAAAGATGAGGATATATGGTATAGATAAAGACGAGGATATATGGTGTAGATGAGGAGATATGGTGTAGATAAAGATGAGGAGATATGGTTTAGATAAAGATGAGGAGATATGGTGTAGATAAAAGATGAGATATGGTTTAGATTGAGATATGGTGTAGATAAAGATGAGGAGATATGGTGTAGATAAAGATGATGAGATATGCTGTAGATAAAGATGAGGAGATATGGTGTAGATAAAGATGAGGAGATATGGTTTAGATTGAGATATGGTGTAGATAAAGATGAGGAGATATGGTCTAGATAAAGATGAGGAGATATGGGATAGATAAAGATGAGGAGATATGGTTTAGATGGAGATATGGTGTAGATGGAGATATGGTGTAGATAAAGATGAGGAGATATGGTTTAGATAAAGATGAGGAGATATGGTTTAGATGGAGATATGGTGTAGATAAAGATGAGGAGATATGGTGTAGATAAAGATGAGGAGATATGGTTTAGATAAAGATGAGGAGATATGGTTTAGATGGAGATATGGTGTAGATAAAGATGAGGAGATATGGTTTAGATGGAGATATGGTGTAGATAAAGATGAGGAGATATGGTGTAGATAAAGATGAGGAGATATGGTTTAGATAAAGATGAGGAGATATGGTTTAGATGGAGATATGGTGTAGATAAAGATGAGGAGATATGGTTTAGATAAAGATGAGGATATATGGTTTAGATGGAGATATGGTGTAGATAAAGATGAGGAGATATGGTGTAGATAAAGATGATGAGATATGGTGTAGATAAAGATGATGAGAATGGTTTAGATAAAGATGAGGAGATATGGTGTAGATATAAATGAGGAGATATGGTTTAGATGGAGATATGAGTGTAGATAAAGATGAGGAGATAAAGTTTAGATGGAAATATGGTGTAGATAAAGATGAGGAGATATGGTTAGATAAAGATGAGGAGATATGGTTTAGATAAAGATGAGGAGATATGGTGTAGATAAAGATGAGGAGATATGGTTTAGATAAAGATGAGGAGATGTGGTGTAGATAAAGATGATGAGATATGGTGTATATAAAGATGAGGAGATATGGTGTAGATAAAGATGAGGATATATGGTATAGATAAAGACGAGGATATATGGTGTAGATAAAGACGAGGAGATATGGTGTAGATAAAGATGAGGAGATATGGTTTAGATAAAGATGAGGAGATATGGTGTAGATAAAGATGATGAGATATGGTTTAGATTGAGATATGGTGTAGATAAAGATGAGGAGATATGGTGTAGATAAAGATGAGTAGATATGGTGTAGATAAAGATGAGGAGATATGGTGTAGATAAAGATGAGGAGATATGGTTTAGATAAAGATGAGGAGATATGGTTTAGATAAAGATGAGGAGATATGGTTAAATAAAGATGAGGAGATATGGTTTAGATCGAGATATGGTTTAGATAAAGATGAGGAGATATGGTTTATATAAAGATGAGGAGATATGGTGTAGATAAAGATGAGGAGATATGGTTAGATAAAGATGAGGATATGGTTTAGATAAAGATGAGGAGATATGGTGTAGATAAAGATGAGGAGATATGGTTTAGATAAAGATGATGAGATATGGTGTAGATAAAGATGAGGAGATATGGTTTAGATAAAGATGAGGAGATATGGTGTAGATAAAGATGAGGATATATGGTTTAGATAAAGATGAGGAGATATGGTGTAGATAAAGATGAGGAGATATGGTTTAGATGGAGATATGGTGTAGATAAAGATGAGGAGATATGGTTTAGATAAAGATGAGGAGATATGGTTTAGATAAAGATGAGGAGATATGGTGTAGATAAAGATGAGGAGATATAGATGGAGATATGGTGTAGATAAAGATGAGGAGATATGGTGTAGATAAAGATGAGGAGATATGGTTTAGATAAAGATGATGAGATATGGTATAGATAAAGATGAGGAGATATGGTTTAGATAAAGATGAGGAGATGTGGTGTAGATAAAGATAAGGATATATGGTGTAGATAAAGATGATGAGATATGGTGTATATAAAGATGAGGATATATGGTATAGATAAAGACGAGGATATATGGTGTAGATAAAGACGAGGAGATATGGTGTAGATAAAGATGAGGAGATATGGTTTAGATAAAGATGAGGAGATATGGTGTAGATAAAGATGATGAGATATGGTTTAGATTGAGATATGGTGTAGATAAAGATGAGGAGATATGGTGTAGATAAAGATGAGGAGATATGGTGTAGATAAAGTTGAGAAGATATGGTGTAGATAAAGATAAGGAGATATGGTTTAGATAAAAATGAGGAGATATGGTTTAGATAAAGATGAGGAGATATGGTTAAATAAAGATGAGGAGATATGGTTTAGATCGAGATATGGTGGAGATAAAGATGAGGAGATATGGTTTATATAAAGATGAGGAGATATGGTGTAGATAAAGATGAGGAGATATGGTTTCGATAAAGATGAGGATATATGGTTTAGATAAAGATGAGGAGATATGGTGTAGATAAAGATGAGGAGATATGGTTTCGATAAAGATGATGATATATGGTGTAGGTAAAGATGAGGAGATATGGTTTAGATAAAGATGAGGAGATATGGTGTAGATAAAGATGAGGATATATGGTTTAGCTGAAGATAAGGAGATATGGTGTAGATAAAGATGAGGAGATATGGTTTAGATGGAGATATGGTGTAGATAAAGATGAGGAGATACGGTGTAGATAAAGATGAGGAGATATGGTTTAGATAAAGATGAGGATATATGGTGTAGATAAAGATGAGGAGATATGTTTTAGATGGAGATATGGTGTAGATAAAGATGAGGAGATATGGTGTAGATTAAGATGATGAGATATGGTGTAGATAAAGATGATGATGTATGGTTTAGATGAAGACGAGGAGATATGGTGTAGATAAAGATGAGGAGATATGGTTTAGATGGAGATATGGTGTAGATAAAGATGAGGAGATATGGTTTAGATGGAGATATGGTGAAGATAAAGATGAGGAGATATGGTTTAGATAAAGATGAGGAGATATGGTTTAGATGGAGATATGGTGTAGATAAAGATGAGGAGATGTGGTGTAGATAAAGATGAGGAGATATGGTTTAGATGGAGATACGGTGTAGATAAAGATAAGGATATATGGTTTAGATAAAGATGAGGAGATATGGTTTAGACAAAGATGAGGAGATATGGTGTAGATAAAGATGAGGAGATATGGTGTAGATAAAGATGAGGAGATATGGTTTAGATAAAAATGAGGAGATACAGTTTAGATAAAGATGAGGAGATATAGTTTAGATAAAGATGAGGAGATATGGTTTAGATCGAGATATGGTTTAGATAAAGATGAGGAGATATGGTGTAGATAAAGATGAGGAGATATGGTATAGATAAAGATGAGGACATATGGTTTAGATAAAGATGAGGTGATATGGTGTAGATAAAGATGAGGAGATATGGTGTAGATAAAGTTGAGAAGATATGGTGTAGATAAAGATGAGGAGATATGGTTTAGATAAAGATGAGGAGATATGGTGTAGATAAAGATGAGGAGATATGGTTTAGATGGAGATATGGTGTAGATAAAGATGAGGAGATATGGTTTAGATAAAGATGAGGAGATGTGGTGTAGAAAAAGATGAGGAGATATGGTTTAGATGGAGATATGGTGTAGATAAAGATAAGGATATATGGTTTAGATAAAGATGAAGAGATATGGTTTAGATAAAGATGAGGAGATATGGTTTAGACAAAGATGAGGAGATATGGTTTAGACAAAGATGAGGAGATATGGTGTAGATAAAGATGAGGAGATTTGGTGTAGATAAAGATGAGGAGATATGGTGTAGATAAAGATGAGGAGATATGGTGTAGATAAAGATGAGGAGATATGGTTTAGATAAAAATGAGGAGATACAGTTTAGATAAAGATGAGGAGATATAGTTTAGATAAAGATGAGGAGATATGGTTTAGATCGAGATATGGTTTAGATAAAGATGAGGTGATATGGTGTAGATAAAGATGAGGAGATATGGTGTAGATAAAGTTGAGAAGATATGGTGTAGATAAAGATGAGGAGATATGGTTTAGATAAAGATGAGGAGATATGGTTTAGATAAAGATGAGGTGATATGGTGTAGATAAAGATGAGGAGATATGGTTAAATAAAGATGAGGAGATACGGTTTAGCTGAAGATAAGGAGATATGGTGTAGATAAAGATGAGGAGATATGGTTTAGATGGAGATATGGTGTAGATAAAGATGAGGAGATATGGTTTAGATGGAGATATGGTGAAGATAAAGATGAGCAGATATGGTTTAGATAAAGATGAGGAGATATGGTATAGATAAAGATGAGGAGATACGGTGTAGATAAAGATGAGGAGATATGGTTTAGATAAAGATGAGGAGATATGGTGTAGATAAAGATGAGGAGATATGGTTTAGATAAAGATGAGGAGATGTGGTGTAGAAAAAGATGAGGAGATATGGTTTAGATGGAGATATGGTGTAGATAAAGATAAGGATATATGGTTTAGATAAAGATGAGGAGATATGGTTTAGATAAAGATGAGGAGATATGGTGTAGATAAAGATGAGGAGATATGGTTTAGATGGAGATATGGTGTAGATAAAGATGAGGAGATATGGTTTAGATAAAGATGAGGAGATGTGGTGTAGAAAAAGATGAGGAGATATGGTTTAGATGGAGATATGGTGTAGATAAAGATAAGGATATATGGTTTATATAAAGATGAGGAGATATGGTTTAGATAAAGATGAGGAGATATGGTTTAGACAAAGATGAGGAGATATGGTGTAGATAAAGATGAGGAGATTTGGTGTAGATAAAGATGAGGAGATATGGTGTAGATAAAGATGATGAGATATGGTGTAGATAAAGATGAGGAGATATGGTGGAGATAAAGATGGGGAGATATGGTTTAGATAAAGATGAGGAGATATTGTTTAGATAAAGATGAGGAGATATGGTTTAGATCGAGATATGGTTTAGATAAAGATGAGGAGATATGGTGTAGATAAAGATGGGGAGATATGGTGTAGATAAAGATGAGGAGATATGGTTTAGATAAAGATGAGGAGATATGGTTTAGATCGAGATATGGTTTAGATAAAGATGAGGAGATATGGTGTAGATAAAGATGGGGAGATATGGTGTAGATAAAGATGAGGAGATATGGTGTAGATAAAGATGAGTAGATATGGTATAGATAAAGATGAGGATATATGGTGTAGATAAAGATGAAGAGATATGGTTTAGATAAAGATGAGGAGATATGGTGTAGATAAAGATGAGGAGATATGGTTTAGATAAAGATGAGGAGATATGGTGTAGATAAAGATGAGGAGATATGGTTTAGATTGAGATATGGTGTAGATAAAGATGAGGAGATATGGTTTAGATAAAGATGAGGAGATATGGTGTAGATAAAGATGAGGAGATATGGTTTAGATGGAGATATGGTGTAGATAAAGATGAGGAGATATGGTTTAGATGGAGATACGGTGTAGATAAAGATAAGGATATATGGTTTAGATAAAGATGAGGAGATATGGTGTAGATAAAGATGAGGAGATATGGTGTAGATAAAGTTGAGAAGATATGGTGTAGATAAAGATGAGGAGATATGGTTTAGATAAAGATGAGGAGATATGGTGTAGATAAAGATGAGGAGATATGGTTTAGATGGAGATATGGTGTAGATAAAGATGAGGAGATATGGTTTAGATGGAGATGTGGTGTAGAAAAAGATGAGGAGATATGGTTTAGATGGAGATATGGTGTAGATAAAGATAAGGATATATGGTTTAGATAAAGATGAGGAGATATGGTTTAGATAAAGATGAGGAGATATGGTTTAGACAAAGATGAGGAGATATGGTGTAGATAAAGATGAGGAGATTTGGTGTAGATAAAGATGAGGAGATATGGTGTAGATAAAGATGAGGAGATATGGTGTAGATAAAGATGAGGAGATATGGTTTAGATAAAAATGAGGAGATACATTTTAGATAAAGATGAGGAGATATAGTTTAGATAAAGATGAGGAGATATGGTTTAGATCGAGATATGGTTTAGATAAAGATGAGGAGATATGGTGTAGATAAAGATGAGGAGATATGGTATAGATAAAGATGAGGACATATGGTTTAGATAAAGATGAGGTGATATGGTGTAGATAAAGATGAGGAGATATGGTGTAGATAAAGATGATGATGTATGGTTTAGATGAAGACGAGGAGATATGGTGTAGATAAAGATGAGGAGATATGGTGTAGATAAAGATGAGGAGATATGGTTTAGATAAAAATGAGGAGATACATTTTAGATAAAGATGAGGAGATATAGTTTAGATAAAGATGAGGAGATATGGTTTAGATCGAGATATGGTTTAGATAAAGATGAGGTGATATGGTGTAGATAAAGATGAGGAGATATGGTGTAGATAAAGTTGAGAAGATATGGTGTAGATAAAGATGAGGAGATATGGTATAGATAAAGATGAGGACATATGGTTTAGATAAAGATGAGGTGATATGGTGTAGATAAAGATGAGGAGATATGGTGTAGATAAAGTTGAGAAGATATGGTGTAGATAAAGATGAGGAGATATGGTTTAGATAAAGATGAGGAGATATGGTTTAGATAAAGATGAGGAGATACGGTTTAGATAAAGATGAGGAGATATGGTTAAATAAAGATGAGGAGATACGGTTTAGCTGAAGATAAGGAGATATGGTGTAGATAAAGATGAGGAGATATGGTGTAGATAAAGATGATGATGTATGGTTTAGATGAAGACGAGGAGATATGGTGTAGATAAAGATGAGGAGATATGGTTTAGATGGAGATATGGTGTAGATAAAGATGAGGAGATATGGTTTAGATGGAGATATGGTGAAGATAAAGATGAGGAGATATGGTTTAGATAAAGATGAGGAGATATGGTATAGATAAAGATGAGGAGATACGGTGTAGATAAAGATGAGGAGATATGGTTTAGATAAAGATGAGGAGATATGGTGTAGATGGAGATATGGTGTAGATAAAGATGAGGAGATATGGTTTAGATAAAGATGAGATGTGGTGTAGAAAAAGATGAGGAGATATGGTTTAGATGGAGATATGGTGTAGATAAAGATAAGGATATATGGTTTAGATAAATATGAGGAGATATGGTTTAGATAAAGATGAGGAGATATGGTGTAGATCACATATGTCAGAGTCAAGGGCGGGCCACATCCGGCCAGCGAGAAGGTTTTTACGGCCCCTGGGATGATCTTGATTTATTATTAGAACCGGCCCGCAGACCGCAGCAAGCCGGCAGCCCGCAGATCTTTTACACGCACCAATACTACATTTCCCACAATGCAACGGTGACGCACCGAGCAGTAGGCTGCTTCATTTCAATATTTATTGGCACAGCAGTTGTCAGCATCACAGTAAAATTAACTTTCAGATACCCATCAAAAATGGCAAAACGGAAGGTGGACACTGAGAACCGGGGTTTCAAACAAGGTGGGAGTCGGAGTATTTGTTCACGGAGGTAGCTGGAAAACCTGTGTGTCTTCTGTGTGGAGAAAGTGTGGCGGTACTGAAAGAGTATAATCTGAGACGACATTATGAAACGAAACACGCGGACAAAAACAAGAATATGGACATGGAACAAAGGCTACAAAAGGCAGAGGAATTAAACGAGGCCTCAAATCTCGACAGGCTCTGTTCAAAAAAGCCAAATCACAAGGCCAGGCTGCTGTCAAGGCCAGTTTTATTTTGGCAGAAGAGATCGCTAAATCAGCCCGGCCATTTACGGAGGGGATTTCATCAAAAACTGCATGATTAAAGTTTGTGACGAAGTTTGCCCAGAAAAAGGCAACTCTTTTTAAATGTGAGTCTGAGCAGAAACACCATTGCCGAGAGAGTAGACCAGTTGTCCATCAATCTAAAAGAGCAGCTTGTGAAAAAAGAAAAGATTTCATTGCATATTCCTTGGCTGTGGATGAGAGCACCGACATTTCTGACATTGCCCAGTTGTCAATTTTCATCCGCGGAGTGGACTCCAGCCTAAAGCGTGACAGAGGAGTTTTTGGCTTTACGTCCTATGCATGGCACAACTACGGGGCATGATTTGTATGAAGAGGTGTCAAGATGTGTAAATGAGATGGAGCTGCCTTGGGAAAAACTCGTGGGTTTGACAACCGACGGAGCACCTGCGATGTGTGGACACAGGAGCGGACTGGTGGCGAAGATACGGGAAAAGATGCAAGAGGAAAACGCGACAGGTGAGCTGACAGCTTATCATTGTATCATACACCAGGAAGCGTTGTGCGGTAAAGCCTTGAAAATGGAGCATGTAATGAGCATCATCACGCGCACAGTTAACTTTATCAGAGCCAAAGGTTTGAATCACCGCCAGTTCAAGGCATTTCTGACGGAGTTAGAAACGGAGCATGGTGATTTGCCTTATCACACAGAGGTGCGATGGCTAAGCCAGGGAAAGGTGCTTCAAAGATGTTTCGAGCTTCGTGAGGAGATTTGTCTGTTCTTGGACAGCAAAGGGAAAGACACAACACAACTCCGAGACGAAATGTTTCTGTGTGAAATGGCTTTTCTGTGTGACATTACGAGTCATCTGAATGCAATGAACTTGCAGCTGCAGGGTCGGGATCGTGTCATCTCTGATATGTACAGTACAGTGAAGGCATTTAAAACCAAACTGACTCTGTGGGAGACGCAGATGCGGAAAGAAAATTTGAGCCACTTTCCCAGCTGCCAGACCATGAAAGAGAAGCTCTCTACCAGTGCGTTGAGCGCACAGTTGGCTGATAAAATAGGTATGCTTGCCGCTGACTTTCGACGCCGATTTGCTGACTTTGAAGCACAAAAAAGCAGGTTGGAACTGCTCGGTAACCCATTTGCTGTTGACGTGGAAAGCTCACCACCAAACCTCCAAATGGAGTTGATTGACCTCCAATGCAATGATGCACTGAGGGCAAAATATGCGGCAGTGGGTGCTGCGGAGTTCGCCCGTTTCCTCCCGACACAATGCCCCAGCTGCGCATCCAGGCTGCTCAAACGTTGTCTATGTTTGGCAGCACATACCTGTGTGAACAACTGTTTTCTTTGATGAACTTGAACAAAACATCACACAGAAGTCGACTTACTGCTGAACACCTCCACTCAATTCTGAGGATTTCCTCAGCTCAGATACCCCGAACATTGATGAACTTGTGGAAAAGATGGGACACCACCAAGTATCACCCTCAACCTCAAACAAGTGAACATTACTGTGCAATCACATATTTAGAGTTTTTACTCAGTTCAAGTTTAAAAGTTAAAGTTTAATATTTGTTTTCACTGCATGTTACTTCTCCTTAAACAAAGTGTTGTTTTTGATTAATAGATTTTTGCACTTTATTTTATTGTATTTCAATCCAATTATATTTTAAAAATATTTCAGTTGAGTGGATGATAGAAAATTGCTATTATTGTTTTTTTCTTTGAAGTAAATTTAGCCCACTTTTGCTAAAATAGAAAATATAGGCTACTGATGGTGCCTTGAATACCGGTTTCTTTCATTTAATGTTCATGTTATGGGGATTTTTATATAAAGGAAATTTGTCTTTTGTGTCTGTTGAAAATTAAAGATTACTGACAGAGCCATAAGAAAATATTGCTTTATTTATCTGATCATATTGGAATATATTTGTTAGGTTTTCAGTAGGTTCAATTAGGTTCACTAGACTATATGCGTCATTTAAAAAATGTTCAATGAACATTCGAACAGTCCGGCCCTCGGCTTGTAGCTAAATTTTTTATTTGGCCCTCCGTCCATTTGACTTTGACACCCCTGGTGTAGATAAAGATGAGGAGATATGGTTTAGATGGAGATATGGTGTAGATAAAGATGAGGAGATATGGTTTAGATAAAGATGAGGAGATGTGGTGTAGAAAAAGATGAGGAGATGTGGTTTAGATGGAGATATGGTGTAGATAAAGATAAGGATATATGGTTTATATAAAGATGAGGAGATATGGTTTAGATAAAGATGAGGAGATATGGTTTAGACAAAGATGAGGACATATGGTGTAGATAAAGATGAGGAGATTTGGTGTAGATAAAGATGAGGAGATATGGTGTAGATAAAGATGATGAGATATGGTGTAGATAAAGATGAGGAGATATGGTGGAGATAAAGATGGGGAGATATGGTTTAGATAAAGATGAGGAGATATGGTTTAGATAAAGATGAGGAGATATGGTTTAGATCGAGATATGGTTTAGATAAAGATGAGGAGATATGGTGTAGATAAAGATGGGGATATATGGTTTAGATGAAGATGAGGAGATATGGTTTAGATAAAGATGAGGAGATATGGTTTAGATCGAGATATGGTTTAGATAAAGATGAGGAGATATGGTGTAGATAAAGATGGGGAGATATGGTGTAGATAAAGATGAGGAGATATGGTGTAGATAAAGATGAGTAGATATGGTATAGATAAAGATGAGGATATATGGTGTAGATAAAGATGAAGAGATATGGTTTAGATAAAGATGAGGAGATATGGTGTAGATAAAGATGAGGAGATATGGTTTAGATAAAGATGAGGAGATATGGTGTAGATAAAGATGAGGAGATATGGTTTAGATTGAGATATGGTGTAGATAAAGATGAGGAGATATGGTTTAGATAAAGATGAGGAGATATGGTGTAGATAAAGATGAGGAGATATGGTTTAGATGGAGATATGGTGTAGATAAAGATGAGGAGATATGGTTTAGATAAAAATGAGGAGATACGTTTTAGATAAAGATGAGGATATATAGTTTAGATAAAGATGAGGAGATATGGTTTAGATCGAGATATGGTTTAGATAAAGATGAGGAGATATGGTGTAGATAAAGATGAGGAGATATGGTATAGATAAAGATGAGGTGATATGGTGTAGATAAAGATGAGGAGATATGGTGTAGATAAAGTTGAGAAGATATGGTGTAGATAAAGACGAGGAGATACGGTTTAGATAAAGATGAGGAGATATGGTTAAATAAAGATGAGGAGATATGGTTTAGATCGAGATATGGTGGAGATAAAGATGAGGAGATATGGTTTATATCAAGATGATGATATATGGTTTTGATAAAGATGAGGATATATGGTGTAGATAAAGATGAGGAGATATGGTGTAGATAAAGATGAGGAGATATGGTTTAGATAAAGATGAGGATATATGGTTTAGCTGAAGATAAGGAGATATGGTGTAGATAAAGATGAGGAGATACGGTGTAGATAAAGATGAGGAGATATGGTTTAGATAAAGATGAGGAGATATGGTGTAGATAAAGATGAGGAGATATGGTTTAGATGGAGATATGGTGTAGATAAAGATGAGGAGATATGGTGTAGATAAAGATGATGAGATATGGTGTAGATAAAGATGATGATGTATGGTTTAGATGAAGACGAGGAGATATGGTGTAGGTAAAGATGAGGAGATATGGTTTAGATGGAGATATGGTGTAGATAAAGATGAGGAGATATGGTATAGATAAAGATGAGGAGATATGGTGTAGATAAAGATGAGGAGATATGGTTTAGATAAAGATGAGGAGATGTGGTGTAGAAAAAGATGAGGAGATATGGTTTAGATGGAGATATGGTGTAGATAAAGATAAGGATATATGGTTTAGATAAAGATGAGGAGATATGGTGTAGATAAAGACGAGGAGATATGGTGTAGATAAAGATGAGGAGATATGGTTTAGATGGAGATATGGTGTAGATAAAGATAAGGATATATGGTTTAGATAAAGATGAGGAGATATGGTGTAGATAAAGATGAGTAGATATGGTATAGATAAAGATAAGGAGATATGGTGTAGATAAAGATGGGGAGATATGGTTTAGATAAATATGAGGAGATATGGTTTAGATAAAGATGAGGAGATATGGTGTAGATAAAGATGAGGAGATATGGTTTAGATAAAGATGAGGAGATTTGGTGTAGATAAAGATGAGGAGATATGGTGTAGATAAAGATGAGGAGATATGGTGTAGATAAAGATGAGGAGATATGGTGTAGATAAAGATGAGGAGATATGGTTTAGATAAAGATGAGGAGATATGGTGTAGATAAAGATGAGGAGATTTGGTGTAGATAAAGATGAGGAGATATGGTGTAGATAAAGATGGTGAGATATGGTGTAGATAAAGATGAGGAGATATGGTGTAGATAAAGATGAGTAGATATGGTATAGATAAAGATGAGGAGATATGGTGTAGATAAAGATGAGGAGATATGGTTTAGATAAAGATGAGGAGATATGGTTTAGATCGAGATATGGTTTAGATAAAGATGAGGAGATATGGTGTAGATAAAGATGAGGAGATATGGTTTAGATAAAGATGAGGAGATTTGGTGTAGATAAAGATGAGGAGATATGGTGTAGATAAAGATGAGGAGATATGGTTTATATAAAGATGATGATATATGGTTTTGATAAAGATGAGGAGATATGGTTTAGATAAAGATGATGATATATGGTTTCGATAAAGATGAGGATATATGGTTTAGATAAAGATGAGGAGATATGGTGTAGATAAAGATGAGGAGATATGGTTTAGATAAAGATGATGATATATGGTTTCGATAAAGATGAGGAGATATGGTTTAGATAAAGATGATGATATATGGTTTCGATAAAGATGAGGAAATATGGTGTAGATAAAGATGAGGAGATATAGTGTAGATAAAGATGAGGAGATATGGTGTAGATAAAGATGAGGAGATATGGTGTTGATAAAGATGAGGATATATGGTTTAGCTGAAGATAAGGAGATATGGTGTAGATAAAGATGAGGAGATATGGTGTAGATAAAGATGAGGAGATTTGGTGTAGATAAAGATGAGGAGATATGGTGTAGATAAAGATGAGGAGATATGGTTTATATAAAGATGATGATATATGGTTTTGATAAAGATGAGGAGATATGGTTTAGATAAAGATGATGATATATGGTTTCGATAAAGATGAGGATATATGGTTTAGATAAAGATGAGGAGATATGGTGTAGATAAAGATGAGGAGATATGGTTTAGATAAAGATGATGATATATGGTTTCGATAAAGATGAGGAGATATGGTTTAGATAAAGATGATGATATATGGTTTCGATAAAGATGAGGAAATATGGTGTAGATAAAGATGGTGAGATATGGTGTAGATAAAGATGAGGAGATATGGTGTAGATAAAGATGAGTAGATATGGTATAGATAAAGATGAGGAGATATGGTGTAGATAAAGATGGGGAGATATGGTTTAGATAAAGATGAGGAGATATGGTTTAGATCGAGATATGGTTTAGATAAAGATGAGGAGATATGGTGTAGATAAAGATGAGGAGATATGGTTTAGATAAAGATGAGGAGATTTGGTGTAGATAAAGATGAGGAGATATGGTGTAGATAAAGATGAGGAGATATGGTTTATATAAAGATGATGATATATGGTTTTGATAAAGATGAGGAGATATGGTTTAGATAAAGATGATGATATATGGTTTCGATAAAGATGAGGATATATGGTTTAGATAAAGATGAGGAGATATGGTGTAGATAAAGATGAGGAGATATGGTTTAGATAAAGATGATGATATATGGTTTCGATAAAGATGAGGAGATATGGTTTAGATAAAGATGATGATATATGGTTTCGATAAAGATGAGGAAATATGGTGTAGATAAAGATGAGGAGATATAGTGTAGATAAAGATGAGGAGATATGGTGTAGATAAAGATGAGGAGATATGGTGTAGATAAAGATGAGGATATATGGTTTAGCTGAAGATAAGGAGATATGGTGTAGATAAAGATGAGGAGATATGGTTTAGATGGAGATATGGTGTAGATAATGATGAAGAGATATGGTGGAGATAAAGATGAGGAGATATGGTGTAGATAAAGATGAGGAGATATGGTTTAGATAAAGATGATGATATATGGTTTCGATAAAGATGAGGAGATATGGTTTAGATAAAGATGATGATATATGGTTTAGATAAAGATGAGGATATATGGTTTAGCTGAAGATAAGGAGATATGGTGTAGATAAAGATGAGGAGATATGGTTTAGATGGAGATATGGTGTAGATAAAGATGAGGAGATGTGGTGTAGATAAAGATGAGGAGATATGGTTTAGATAAAGATGAGGAGATATGGTGTAGATGGAGATATGGTGAAGATAAAGATGAGGAGATGTGGTGTAGATAAAGATGAGGATATATGGTTTAGCTGAAGATAAGGAGATATGGTTTAGATAAAGATGAGGAGATGTGGTGTAGATAAAGATGAGGAGATATGGTTTAGATGGAGATATGGTGTAGATAAAGATGAGGAGATGTGCTGTAGATAAAGATGAGGAGATATGGTTTAGATAAAGATGAGGAGATATGGTTTAGATGGAGATATGGTGTAGATAAAGATGAGGAGATGTGGTTTCGATAAAGATGAGGAGATATGGTTTAGATAAAGATGATGATATATGGTTTAGATAAAGATGAGGATATATGGTTTAGCTGAAGATAAGGAGATATGGTTTAGATAAAGATGAGGAGATATGGTGTAGATAAAGATGAGGAGATATGGTTTAGATGGAGATATGGTGTAGATAAAGATGAGGAGATGTGGTGTAGATAAAGATGAGGAGATATGGTTTAGATAAAGATGAGGAGATATGGTGTAGATAAAGATGAGGAGATGTGGTGTAGATAAAGATGAGGAGATATGGTTTAGATAAAGATGAGGAGATATGGTGTAGATAAAGATGAGGAGATATGGTTTAGATGGAGATATGGTGTAGATAAAGATGAGGAGATGTGGTGTAGATAAAGATGAGGAGATATGGTTTAGATAAAGATGAGTTGATATGGTTTAGATCGAGATATGGTTTAGATAAAGATGAGGAGATATGGTGTAGATAAAGATGAGGAAATATGGTTTAGATAAAGATGAGGAGATTTGGTGTAGATAAAGATGAGGAGATATGGTGTAGATAAAGATGAGGAGATATGGTTTAGATAAAGATGATGATATATGGTTTCGATAAAGATGAGGAGATATGGTTTAGATAAAGATGATGATATATGGTTTCGATAAAGATGAGGAAATATGGTGTAGATAAAGATGAGGAGATATAGTGTAGATAAAGATGAGGAGATATGGTTTAGATAAAGATGATGATATATGGTTTCGATAAAGATGAGGAGATATGGTTTAGATAAAGATGATGATATATGGTTTCGATAAAGATGAGGAAATATGGTGTAGATAAAGATGAGGAGATATAGTGTAGATAAAGATGAGGAGATATGGTGTAGATAAAGATGAGGAGATATGGTGTTGATAAAGATGAGGATATATGGTTTAGCTGAAGATAAGGAGATATGGTGTAGATAAAGATGAGGAGATATGGTGTAGATAAAGATGAGGATATATGGTTTAGCTGAAGATAAGGAGATATGGTGTAGATAAAGATGAGGAGATATGGTTTAGATGGAGATATGGTGTAGATAATGATGAAGAGATATGGTGTAGATAAAGATGAGGAGATATGGTGTAGATAAAGATGAGGAGATATGGTTTAGATAAAGATGATGATATATGGTTTCGATAAAGATGAGGAGATATGGTTTAGATAAAGATGATGATATATGGTTTAGATAAAGATGAGGATATATGGTTTAGCTGAAGATAAGGAGATATGGTTTAGATAAAGATGAGGAGATATGGTGTAGATAAAGATGAGGAGATATAGTTTAGATGGATATATGGTGTAGATAAAGATGAGGAGATGTGGTGTAGATAAAGATGAGGAGATATGGTTTAGATAAAGATGAGGAGATATGGTTTAGATGGAGATATGGTGAAGATAAAGATGAGGAGATGTGGTGTAGATAAAGATGAGGATATATGGTTTAGCTGAAGATAAGGAGATATGGTTTAGATAAAGATGAGGAGATATGGTGTAGATAAAGATGAGGAGATATAGTTTAGATGGAGATATGGTGTAGATAAAGATGAGGAGATGTGGTGTAGATAAAGATGAGGAGATATGGTTTAGATAAAGATGAGGAGATATGGTTTAGATGGAGATATGGTGTAGATAAAGATGAGGAGATATGGTTTAGATGGAGATATGGTGTAGATAAAGATGAGGAGATGTGGTGTAGATAAAGATGAGGAGATATGGTTTAGATAAAGATGAGGAGATATGGTTTAGATGGAGATATGGTGTAGATAAAGATGAGGAGATGTGGTTTAGATAAAGATGAGGAGATATGGTTTAGATGGAGATATGGTGTAGATAAAGATGAGGAGATGTGGTGTAGATAAAGATGAGGAGATATGGTTTAGATAAAGATGAGGAGATATGGTGTAGATAAAGATGAGGAGATATGGTTTAGATGGAGATATGGTGTAGATAAAGATGAGGAGATGTGGTGTAGATAAAGATGAGGAGATATGGTTTAGATAAAGATGAGTTGATATGGTTTAGATCGAGATATGGTTTAGATAAAGATGAGGAGATATGGTGTAGATAAAGATGAGGAGATATGGTTTAGATAAAGATGAGGAGATTTGGTGTAGATAAAGATGAGGAGATATGGTGTAGATAAAGATGAGGAGATATGGTTTATATAAAGATGATGATATATGGTTTTGATAAAGATGAGGAGATATGGTTTAGATAAAGATGATGATATATGGTTTCGATAAAGATGAGGATATATGGTTTAGATAAAGATGAGGAGATATGGTGTAGATAAAGATGAGGAGATATGGTTTAGATAAAGATGATGATATATGGTTTCGATAAAGATGAGGAGATATGGTTTAGATAAAGATGATGATATATGGTTTCGATAAAGATGAGGAAATATGGTGTAGATAAAGATGAGGAGATATAGTGTAGATAAAGATGAGGAGATATGGTGTAGATAAAGATGAGGAGATATGGTGTTGATAAAGATGAGGATATATGGTTTAGCTGAAGATAAGGAGATATGGTGTAGATAAAGATGAGGAGATATGGTGTAGATAAAGATGAGGATATATGGTTTAGCTGAAGATAAGGAGATATGGTGTAGATAAAGATGAGGAGATATGGTTTAGATGGAGATATGGTGTAGATAATGATGAAGAGATATGGTGTAGATAAAGATGAGGAGATATGGTGTAGATAAAGATGAGGAGATATGGTTTAGATAAAGATGATGATATATGGTTTCGATAAAGATGAGGAGATATGGTTTAGATAAAGATGATGATATATGGTTTAGATAAAGATGAGGATATATGGTTTAGCTGAAGATAAGGAGATATGGTTTAGATAAAGATGAGGAGATATGGTGTAGATAAAGATGAGGAGATATAGTTTAGATGGAGATATGGTGTAGATAAAGATGAGGAGATGTGGTGTAGATAAAGATGAGGAGATATGGTTTAGATAAAGATGAGGAGATATGGTTTAGATGGAGATATGGTGAAGATAAAGATGAGGAGATGTGGTGTAGATAAAGATGAGGATATATGGTTTAGCTGAAGATAAGGAGATATGGTTTAGATAAAGATGAGGAGATATGGTGTAGATAAAGATGAGGAGATATAGTTTAGATGGAGATATGGTGTAGATAAAGATGAGGAGATGTGGTGTAGATAAAGATGAGGAGATATGGTTTAGATAAAGATGAGGAGATATGGTTTAGATGGAGATATGGTGTAGATAAAGATGAGGAGATGTGGTTTCGATAAAGATGAGGAGATATGGTTTAGATAAAGATGATGATATATGGTTTAGATAAAGATGAGGATATATGGTTTAGCTGAAGATAAGGAGATATGGTTTAGATAAAGATGAGGAGATATGGTGTAGATAAAGATGAGGAGATATGGTTTAGATGGAGATATGGTGTAGATAAAGATGAGGAGATGTGGTGTAGATAAAGATGAGGAGATATGGTTTAGATAAAGATGAGGAGATATGGTTTAGATGGAGATATGGTGTAGATAAAGATGAGGAGATGTGGTGTAGATAAAGATGAGGAGATATGGTTTAGATAAAGATGAGGAGATATGGTGTAGATAAAGATGAGGAGATATGGTTTAGATGGAGATATGGTGTAGATAAAGATGAGGAGATATGGTGTAGATAAAGATGAGGAGATATGGTTTAGATAAAGATGAGGAGATATGGTTTAGATAAAGATGAAGAGATATGGTTTAGATAAAGATGAGGAGATATGGTTTAGACAAAGATGAGGAGATACATTTACATTTACATTTAAGTCATTTAGCAGAAACTCTTATCCAGAGCGACTTACAAATTGGAGATATGGTGTGGATAAAGATGAGGAGATTTGGTGTAGACAAAGATGAGGAGATATGGTGTAGATAAAGATGATGAGATATGGTGTAGATAAAGATGAGGAGATATGGTGTAGATAAAGGTGAGTAGATATGGTATAGATAAAGATGACGATATATGGTTTAGATAAAGATGACGATATATGGTTTAGATAAAGATGAGCAGATATGGTGTTGATAAAGATGAGGAGATATGGTTTAGATAAAGATGAGGAGATATGGTTTAGATAAAGATGAGGAGATATGGGATAGATAAAGATGAGGAGATATGGTGTAGATAAAGATGAGGAGATATGGTTTAGATGGAGATATGGTGTAGATAAGATGAGGAGATATGGTGTAGATAAAGATGATGAGATATGGTGTAGATAAAGATGATGATGTATGGTTTAGATGAAGACGAGGAGATATGGTGTAGATAAAGATGAGGAGATATTGTTTAGATGGAGATATGGTGAAGATAAAGATGAGAAGATATGGTTTAGATAAAGATGAGGAGATATGGTGTAGATGAAGATATGGTGTAGATAAAGATGAGGAGATATGGTGTAGATAAAGATGAGAAGATATGGTGTAGATAAAGATGAGGAGATATGGTTTAGATAAAGAAGAGGAGGTACGGTTTAGATAAAGATGAGGAGATATGGTTTAGATCGAGATATGGTTTTGATAAAGATGAGGAGATATGGTGTAGATAAAGATGATGATATATGGTTTCGATAAAGATGAGGATATATGGTTTAGATAAAGATGAGGAGATATGGTGTAGATAAAGATGAGGAGATATGGTTTAGATAAAGATGATGATATATGGTTTCGATAAAGATGAGGAGATATGGTTTAGATAAAGATGATGATATATGGTTTCGATAAAGATGAGGATATATGGTTTAGATAAAGATGAGGAGATATGGTGTAGATAAAGATGAGGAGATATGGTGTAGATAAAGATGGGGAGATATGGTTTAGATAAAGATGAGGAGATATGGTTTAGATCGAGATATGGTTTAGATAAAGATGAGGAGATATGGTGTAGATAAAGATGAGGAGATATGGTTTAGATAAAGATGAGGAGATTTGGTGTAGATAAAGATGAGGAGATATGGTGTAGATAAAGATGAGGAGATATGGTTTATATAAAGATGATGATATATGGTTTTGATAAAGATGAGGAGATATGGTTTAGATAAAGATGATGATATATGGTTTCGATAAAGATGAGGATATATGGTTTAGATAAAGATGAGGAGATATGGTGTAGATAAAGATGAGGAGATATGGTTTAGATAAAGATGATGATATATGGTTTCGATAAAGATGAGGAGATATGGTTTAGATAAAGATGATGATATATGGTTTCGATAAAGATGAGGAAATATGGTGTAGATAAAGATGAGGAGATATGGTGTAGATAAAGATGAGGAGATATGGTGTAGATAAAGATGAGGAGATATGGTGTAGATAAAGATGGGGATATATGGTTTAGCTGAAGATAAGGAGATATGGTGTAGATAAAGATGAGGAGATATGGTTTAGATGGAGATATGGTGTAGATAATGATGAAGAGATATGGTGGAGATAAAGATGAGGAGATATGGTGTAGATAAAGATGAGGAGATATGGTTTAGATAAAGATGATGATATATGGTTTCGATAAAGATGAGGAGATATGGTTTAGATAAAGATGATGATATATGGTTTAGATAAAGATGAGGATATATGGTTTAGATGGAGATATGGTGTAGATAAAGATGAGGAGATGTGGTGTAGATAAAGATGAGGAGATATGGTTTAGATGGAGATATGGTGTAGATAAAGATGAGGAGATGTGGTGTAGATAAAGATGAGGATATATGGTTTAGCTGAAGATAAGGAGATATGGTTTAGATAAAGATGAGGAGATATGGTTTAGATAAAGATGAGGAGATATGGTTTAGATGGAGATATGGTGTAGATAAAGATGAGGAGATGTGGTTTCGATAAAGATGAGGAGATATGGTTTAGATAAAGATGATGATATATGGTTTAGATAAAGATGAGGATATATGGTTTAGCTGAAGATAAGGAGATATGGTTTAGATAAAGATGAGGAGATATGGTGTAGATAAAGATGAGGAGATATGGTTTAGATGGAGATATGGTGTAGATAAAGATGAGGAGATGTGGTGTAGATAAAGATGAGGAGATATGGTTTAGATAAAGATGAGGAGATATGGTTTAGATGGAGATATGGTGTAGATAAAGATGAGGAGATGTGGTGTAGATAAAGATGAGGAGATATGGTTTAGATAAAGATGAGGAGATATGGTGTAGATAAAGATGAGGAGATATGGTTTAGATGGAGATATGGTGTAGATAAAGATGATGCGATATGGTGTAGATAAAGATGAGGAGATATGGTTTAGATAAAGATGAAGAGATATGGTTTAGATAAAGATGAGGAGATATGGTTTAGACAAAGATGAGGAGATACATTTACATTTACATTTAAGTCATTTAGCAGACGCTCTTATCCAGAGCGACTTACAAATTGGAGATATGGTGTGGATAAAGATGAGGAGATTTGGTGTAGACAAAGATGAGGAGATATGGTGTAGATAAAGATGATGAGATATGGTGTAGATAAAGATGAGGAGATATGGTTTAGATAAAGATGAGGAGATATGGTTTAGATAAAGATGAGGAGATATGGTTTAGATAAAGATGAGGAGATATGGTTTAGATAAAGATGAGGAGATATGGTTTAGATAAAGATGAGGAGATATGGGATAGATAAAGATGAGGAGATATGGTGTAGATAAAGATGAGGAGATATGGTTTAGATGGAGATATGGTGTAGATAAAGATGAGGAGATATGGTTTAGATAAAGATGAGGAGATATGGTTTAGATAAAGATGAGGAGATATGGTTTAGATGGAGATATGGTGTAGATAAGATGAGGAGATATGGTGTAGATAAGATGAGGAGATATGGTGTAGATAAAGATGATGATGTATGGTTTAGATGAAGATGAGGAGATATGGTGTAGATAAAGATGAGGAGATATGGTGTAGATGGAGATATGGTGAAGATAAAGATGAGGAGATATGGTTTAGATAAAGATGAGGAGATATGGTGTAGATGAAGATATGGTGTAGATAAAGATGAGGAGATATGGTTTAGATAAAGATGAGGAGATATGGTGTAGATAAAGATGAGAAGATATGGTGTAGATAAAGATGAGGAGATATGGTTTAGATAAAGAAGAGGAGGTACGGTTTAGATAAAGATGAGGAGATATGGTTTAGATCGAGATATGGTGTAGATAAAGATGAGGAGATATGGTTTATATAAAGATGATGATATATGGTTTTGATAAAGATGAGGAGATATGGTTTAGATAAAGATGAGGAGATATGGTGTAGATAAAGATGAGGAGATATGGTTTAGATAAAGATGATGATATATGGTTTCGATAAAGATGAGGAGATATGGTTTAGATAAAGATGATGATATATGGTTTCGATAAAGATGAGGATATATGGTTTAGATAAAGATGAGGAGATATGGTGTAGATAAAGATGAGGAGATATGGTGTAGATAAAGATGAGGAGATATGGTATAGATAAAGATGAGGATATATGGTTTAGCTGAAGATAAGGAGATATGGTGTAGATAAAGATGAGGAGATGTGGTTTCGATAAAGATGAGGAGATATGGTTTAGATAAAGATGAGGATATATGGTTTAGCTGAAGATAAGGAGATATGGTTTAGATAAAGATGAGGAGATATGGTGTAGATAAAGATGAGGAGATATGGTTTAGATGGAGATATGGTGTAGATAAAGATGAGGAGATGTGGTGTAGATAAAGATGAGGAGATATGGTTTAGATAAAGATGAGGAGATATGGTGTAGATAAAGATGAGGAGATATGGTTTAGATGGAGATATGGTGTAGATAAGATGAGGAGATATGGTATAGATAAAGATGAGGAGATATGGTTTAGATAAAGATGAGGACATATGGTTTAGATAAAGATGAGGAGATATGGTTTAGATAAAGATGAGGACATATGGTTTAGATAAAGATGAGGAGATATGGTGTAGATAAAGATGAGGAGATATGGTGTAGATAAAGATGAGAAGATATGGTGTAGATAAAGATGAGGAGATATGGTTTAGATAAAGATGAGGAGATACGGTTTAGATAAAGATGAGGAGATATGGTTAAATAAAGATGAGGAGATATGGTTTAGATCGAGATATGGTGTAGATAAAGATGAGGAGATATGGTTTAGATAAAGATGATGATATATGGTTTCGATAAAGATGAGGATATATGGTTTAGATAAAGATGAGGAGATATGGTGTAGATAAAGATGAGGAGATATGGTTTAGATAAAGATGAGGAGATATGGTGTAGATAAAGATGATGAGATATGGTTTAGATAAAGATGAGGAGATATGGTTTAGATAAAGATGAGGAGATATGGTTTAGATAAAGATGAGGAGATATGGTGTAGATAAAGATGAGGAGATATGGTTTAGATAAAGATGAGGAGATATGGTGTAGATAAAGATGAGGATATATGGTTTAGATTGAGATATGGTGTAGATAAAGATGAGGAGATATGGTGTAGATAAAGATGAGGAGATATGGTTTAGATGGAGATATGGTGTAGATAAAGATGAGGAGATATGGTGTAGATAAAGCTGAGGAGATATGGTGTAGATAAAGATGAGGAGATATGGTTTAGATTGAGATATGGTGTAGATAAAGATGAGGAGATATGGTTTAGATTGAGATATGGTGTAGATAAAGATGAGGAGATATGGTGTAGATAAAGATGAGGAGATATGGTTTAGATGGAGATATGGTGTAGATAAAGATGAGGAGATATGGTGTAGATAAAGCTGAGGAGATATGGTGTAGATAAAGATGAGGAGATATGGTTTAGATTGAGATATGGTGTAGATAAAGATGAGGAGATATGGTTTAGATTGAGATATGGTGTAGATAAAGATGAGGAGATATGGTGTAGATAAAGATGAGGAGATATGGTGTAGATAAAGATGAGGAGATATGGTTTAGATAAAAATGAGGAGATACGGTTTAGATAAAGATGAGGAGATATAGTTTAGATAAAGATGAGGAGATATGGTTTAGATCGAGATATGGTTTAGATAAAGATGAGGAGATATGGTGTAGATAAAGATGAGGAGATATGGTATAGATAAAGATGAGGAGATATGGTGTAGATAAAGATGAGAAGATATGGTGTAGATAAAGATGAGGAGATACGGTTTAGATAAAGATGAGGAGATATGGTTAAATAAAGATGAGGAGATATGGTTTAGATCGAGATATGGTGTAGATAAAGATGAGGAGATATGGTTTCGATAAAGATCATGATATATGGTTTTGATGAAGATGAGGAGATATGGTTTAGATAAAGATGATGATATATGGTTTTGATAAAGATGATGATATATGGTTTCGATAAAGATGAGGATATATGGTTTAGATAAAGATGAGGACATATGGTGTAGATAAAGATGAGGAGATATGATGTATATAAAGATGAGGAGATATGGTGTAGATAAAGATGAGTAGATATGGTATAGATAAAGATGAGGATATATGGTGTAGATAAAGACGAGGAGATATATTGTAGATAAAGATGAGGAGATATGGTGTAGATAAAGATGAGGATATATGGTGTAGATAAAGACGAGGAGATATGGTGTAGATAAAGATGAGGAGATATGGTGTAGATAAAGATGAGGAGATATGGTTTAGATAAAGATGAGGAGATTTGGTGTAGATAAAGATGAGGACATATGGTGTAGATAAAGATGAGGAGATATGATGTATATACAGATGAGGAGATATGGTGTAGATAAAGATGAGTAGATATGGTATAGATAAAGATGAGGATATATGGTGTAGATAAAGACGAGGAGATATGGTGTAGATAAAGATGAGGAGATATGGTGTAGATAAAGATGAGGAGATATGGTGTTAATAAAGATGAGGAGATTTGGTGTAGATAAAGATGAGGAGATATGTTGTAGATAAAGATGAGGAGATATGTTTTCGATAAAGATGAGGAGATATGGTTTAGATAAAGATGAGGAGATATGGTTTAGATCGAGATATGGTTTAGATAAAGATGAGGAGATATGGTGTAGATAAAAATGAGGAGATATGGTTTAGATAAAGATGAGGAGATATGGTGTAGATAAAGATGAGTAGATATGGTTTAGATTGAGATATGGTGTAGATAAAGATGAGGAGATATGGTGTAGATAAAGATGAGGAGATATGGTGTATATAAAGATGAGGAGATATGGTGTAGACAAAGATGAGGAGATATGGTGTAGATAAAGATTTTATTTATTTTTTATTTATTTTTTTTATTTCACCTTTATTTAACCAGGTAGGCTAGTTGAGAACAAGTTCTCATTTGCAACTGCGACCTGGCCAAGATAAAGCATAGCAGTGTGAACAGACAACACAGAGTTACACATGGAGTAAACAATTTAGCAAGTCAATAACACAGTAGAAAAAAAATGGGCAGTCTATATACAATGTGTGCAAAAGGCATGAGGAGGTAGGCGAATAATACAATTTTGCAGATTAACACTGGTGATAAATGATCAGATGGGCATGTACAGGTAGAGATTGGTGTTGGTGTGCAAAAGAGCAGAAAAGTAAATAAATAAAAACAGTATAAAAACAGTATGGGAATGAGGTAGGTGAAAAAGGGTGAGCTATTTACCAATAGACTATGTACAGCTGCAGCGATCGGTTAGCTGCTCGGATAGCTGATGTTTGAAGTTGGTGAGGAGATAAAAGTCTCCAACTTCAGCACAGATTTTACTCAATTCGTTCCAGTCACAGGCAGCAGAGTACTGGACGAAAGGCGGCCAAATGAGGTGTTGGCTTTAGGGATGATCAGTGAGATACACCTGCTGGAGCGCGTGCTACGGATGGGTGTTGCCATCGTGACCAGTGAACTGAGATAAGGCGGAGCTTTACCTAGCATGGACTTGTAGATGACCTGGAGCCAGTGGGTCTACGAATATGTAGTGAGGGCCAGCCGACTAGAGCATACAAGTCGCAGTGGTGGGTGGTATAAGGTGCTTTAGTGACAAAACGGATGGCACTGTGATAGACTGCATCCAGTTTGCTGAGTAGAGTGTTGGAAGCCATTTTGTAGATGACATCGCCTGAAGTCGAGGATCGGTAGGATAGTCAGTTTTACTAGGGTAAGCTTGGCAGCGTGAGTGAAGGAGGCTTTGTTGCGGAATAGAAAGCCGACTCTGGATTTGATTTTTGATTGGAGATGTTTGATGTGAGTCTGGAAGGAGAGTTTGCAGTCTAGCCAGACACCTAGGTACTTATAGATGTCCACATATTCAAGGTTGGAACCATCCAGGGTGGTGATGCTAGTCGGGCATGCGGGATATGGTTTAGATAAAGATGAGGAGATATGGTGTAGATAAAGATGAGGAGATATGGTGTAGATCGAGATATGGTTTAGATAAAGATGAGGAGATATGGTGTAGATAAAGATGCGGAGATATGGTGTAGATAAAGATGCGGAGATATGGTATAGATAAAGATGAGGAGATATGATGTAGATAAAGATGAGGAGATATGGTATAGATAAAGATGAGGAGATATGGTGTAGATAAAGATGAGGAGATGTGGTGTAGATAAAGATGAGGAGATATGGTGTAGATAAAGATGATGAGATATGGTTTAGATAAAGATGAGGAGATATGGTTTAGACAAAGATGAGGAGATATGGTGTAGATAAAGATGAGGAGATTTGGTGTAGATAAAGATGAGGAGATATGGTGTAGATAAAGATGAGGAGATATGGTGTAGATAAAGATGAGTAGATATGGTGTAGATAAAGATGAGGAGATATGGTTTAGATAAAGATGAGGAGATATGGTTTAGATCGAGATATGGTTTAGATAAAGATAAGGAGATATGGTGTAGATAAAGATGAGGAGATATGGTTTAGATAAAGATGAGGAGATATGGTGTAGATAAAGATGAGGAGATATGGTTTAGATAAAGATAAGGAGATATGGTGTAGATAAAGATGAGGAGATATGGTTTAGATAAAGATGAGGAGATATGGTGTAGATAAAGATGAGGAGATATGGTTTAGATTGAGATATGGTGTAGATAAAGATGAGGAGATATGGTGTAGATAAAGATGAGGAGATATGGTGTATATAAAGATGAGGAGATATGGTGTAGACAAAGATGAGGAGATATGCTGTAGATAAAGATGAGGAGATATGATGTAGATAAAGATGAGGAGATATGGTATAGATCGAGATATGGTATAGATAAAGATGAGGAGATATGGTGTAGATAAAGATGAGGAGATATGGTATAGATAAAGATGAGGAGATATGATGTCGATAAAGATGATGAGATATGGTATAGATAAAGATGAGGAGATATGATGTAGATAAAGATGAGGAGATATGGTGTAGATAAAGATGAGGAGATATGGTGTAGATAAAGATGAGGTGATATGGTATAGATAAAGATGAGGAGATATGGTGTAGATAAAGATGAGGTGATATGGTATAGATAAAGATGAGGAGATATGGTGTATCTAATGATGATTTCATGAAATAATGGACATTTCCTAATCTGCCTGTTTTTTTTTTACAGTGCAATATTATGTAATAATATTATGCAATATTAATTACAGTGATACCATTGCATACTGTATGTCCACATTTAGATTTTGAAGTGGTAATCAGGTTGATGATGTACTGTATTTCATGATAATGGCATTATTCATAGCTTGTATTTTCAGTATGGAATATCAGGTTTTCAGAAAACATGTAATTGACAAAAGAGCTCCAGTAATATAATTTCTCTGTTTAATCCGGATGATGGAATCCGCCACTAGAAGGATTGACCTCTGACCTAGCCCATGGTCACTGTGTGGTGTGCAGAGAGCTGCCATGAGTACATAATGGGGAATGAGGTCAATTCATATTTATTCAGTTACTGGCACAGAATTTTACTCTGCATTTGAATGTTTTTATAGGGATATTAAAGTTTCTGATTATTAAGGTAATTAAGGTAATTATTTAGATAGTGTGTTCAGGTGTCAGTGTCTCAGGCTCTCTCCCACGGCTCTGTATGCCATTGTCATTGGCTCAATGTCGAACCAGTGGAGTGTTTAAACATCATGCCCAATACATACAGCTGTGATTAGCCTCCCCAGGGTCCTAAGACCTGGTGGAATTGCCCTATATTTTCACTATCTCAATAATACTGCTTTATGAGAATCTCATATTACGTTTTTCTTTTTTGGTAGCATGGGGACGGGGTAATCTGATCTAGAAATGGATTTTGGTGAAGGGACAGTCAGATGTAGTTCTGGGCCTTTGCGTGTGGAGGAGAAGTGATTTATCAGTATGTGCTGTGCCCTACCGTGTGGGTTGTGTCATGCATGAGCAGCCTGAGAGGCGGTGATGCGCCGTACTGTGAGATGAGTCACTCTGTGTCCACGAACATGCGGTCAGGACCTTGTAGCACACTGACTATCTTAACCTACAGTGCTGCTACTGTAATTATTACATTTGACTGTGTGGTTATTTGATGATTAGGACTGTTTGTGTTCATTGTGGGACTGTTGATGTTTGTGTTTCCATGACTCCCATAACCCAATTTGCCCTGTCTGTGGGCTCTGCTTTGCCATACCTTGGACTCACATTGTAATATCTGATCCCCTTCACTGGTCTAGAGTCAGATGTGTTGTTTACCTCTTAATGGTTGACAATGGGACTGTGGTGTGTAGATCAGTTTTCAAGGTGAAGTCTGATAAGAATGAGGGCCTTTGGAAGGTACACTGTATGACAACATGGTGGGCTCCACTGTGTTGGAGGCTCTGGCAGCATGCTGAAGGGCACTATGACCTGATGGTTGATGTTGAGCACCAACCAGTGGTGCTCCTGTTCCTCCACCCGAACAGAATGTGGCCAAAGTGAACGGAGAGGGGGAGAGGAACTTAAGGATTCATCTCATCACATCAGGATCAGGAGCCACATCAGCTTGTTCATTCAGGTGTCATGAATGTGGAAAGAACATTCAGCACGTTATTGAATTAGTACAGTTAGGCTACTGTAACTTTAACCAAATGCGTATGCTCAAATTCATCCCAATTGTAAAAACACTGTAGTAGAGACGACACTTTTCATTATCTGACGAGAACACTATTTCCAGGCTTCTCCGGTGTATTTTGATTTGCCCAGCAGTAATGAGAGCAAATGAAGAAAGCAGCAAATGGAAAGTAGGTGATGAAAGGTGTTGATAAAGAAAAGGATTGTTATCAGTAGGATGGGATGGCGTAACAAAGATCTTAACACAACAAGTGGATTAGACTGACAATTCTAAGAAAAATAATCAATGATAACGAAATAAAGAGAGAGATGGCTGGCGGCTTCTCATTCACAACAACAGCATGTAAAGCCATGCCAGATAGCAGACAGACACGTGTCCTCTGTCAGAGCAGAGCGCTGGAGCTAGGGGCTATGGACCTCAGGAGAGAGGCGCCTGCAATGCTTTGTGAAACCCCAGGGGCTGTGTGTTTGTGTGTGTGTTTGCTTGTGTGTGTTTGTGTGCATGTGCGTGTGTGTGTGTGCGCGCGCGTGCGCGTGTGTGTGTGTCCGCAATTGGCAGGAGTTTCTGTGTTGCCAGAGGTCATAAGGTTCCCAGTTAATTGTTCTCTGAAATAAACGATGCCAAATTTGTGTGTGTACTTGAGTGCTGAAGGAAGGATGACCTCTGTCTCCACCCGTCCTATCTCACTGTGATCACATAATCTTCTGTGTTCAGTCTGTACTGTACCAAGGTCCTGCCCACTGCTGTCCACTGCTGCCCACTGCCCACCACCTGCTCCACTTGCCGGAATGGCATTAGATTAGTGCATATGATTATCATGGCTATATATCTCTTTATATGACTATAATTTTCAGTGCTGGCTAAGATTCTACTAGTAGTTTTATTTTGTTGCTGCCGTCCTAGTCTCCCTTGAAAAATAGATTTTTCATCTGTATTCATAAAGGACAATAAATACAACATAAGGTTTGTGTTATTTATCATTGATGAAAAAATATTCACTTTAATGTACCCAGCTAGTGTCTCTGATTAAATGTTAAAGTTGTTTCAGAGGAAGATCATACCCAGTACGGAGGATTCTCAACGTTGTTTCAGATGAAGATCATACACAGTATGGAGGATTCTCAACGTTGTTTCAGATGAAGATCATACACAGTATGGAGGACTCTCAACGTTGTTTCAGATGAAGATCATACACAGTATGGAGGACTCTCAACGTTGTTTCAGATGAAGATCATACACAGTATGGAGGACTCTCAACGTTGTTTCAGATGAAGATCATACACAGTATGGAGGATTCTCAACGTTGTTTCAGATGAAGATCATACACAGTATGGAGGACTCTCAACGTTGTTTCAGATGAAGATCATACACAGTATGGAGGACTCTCAACGTTGTTTCAGATGAAGATCATACACAGTATGGAGGACTCTCAACGTTGTTTCAGATGAAGATCATACACAGTATGGAGGACTCTCAACGTTGTTTCAGATGAAGATCATACACAGTATGGAGGACTCTCAACGTTGTTTCAGATGAAGATCATACACAGTATGGAGGACTCTCAACGTTGTTTCAGATGAAGATCATACACAGTATGGAGGACTCTCAACGTTGTTTCAGATGAAGATCATACACACTATGGAGGATTCTCAACGTTGTTTCAGATGAAGATCATACACACTATGGAAGACTCTCAACGTTGTTTCAGATGAAGATCATACACAGTATGGAGGACTCTCAACGTTGTTTCAGATGAAGATCATACACAGTATGGAGGACTCTCAACGTTGTTTCAGATGAAGATCATACACAGTATGGAGGACTCTCAACGTTGTTTCAGATGAAGATCATACACAGTATGGAGGATTCTCAACGTTGTTTCAGATGAAGATCATACACAGTATGGAGGACTCTCAACGTTGTTTCAGATGAAGATCATACACAGTATGGAGGACTCTCAACGTTGTTTCAGATGAAGATCATACACAGTATGGAGGACTCTCAACGTTGTTTCAGATGAAGATCATACACAGTATGGAGGACTCTCAACGTTGTTTCAGATGAAGATCATACACAGTATGGAGGACTCTCAACGTTGTTTCAGATGAAGATCATACACAGTATGGAGGATTCTCAACGTTGTTTCAGATGAAGATCATAGACAGTATGGAGGACTCTCAACGTTGTTTCAGATGAAGATCATACACAGTATGGAGGATTCTCAACGTTGTTTCAGATGAAGATCATACACAGTATGGAGGACTCTCAACGTTGTTTCAGATGAAGATCATACCCAGTACGGAGGATTCTCAACGTTGTTTCAGATGAAGATCATACACAGTATGGAGGACTCTCAACGTTGTTTCAGATGAAGATCATACACAGTATGGAGGACTCTCAACGTTGTTTCAGATGAAGATCATACACAGTATGGAGGACTCTCAACGTTGTTTCAGATGAAGATCATACACACTATGGAGGACTCTCAACGTTGTTTCAGATGAAGATCATACACAGTATGGAGGACTCTCAACGTTGTTTCAGATGAAGATCATACACAGTATGGAGGACTCTCAACGTTGTTTCAGATGAAGATCATACACAGTATGGAGGACTCTCAACGTTGTTTCAGATGAAGATCATACACAGTATGGAGGATTCTCAACGTTGTTTCAGATGAAGATCATACACAGTATAGAGGATTCTCAACGTTGTTTCAGATGAAGATCATACATACTATGGAGGACTCTCAACGTTGTTTCAAATGAAGGTCATACACAGTATGAAGGGCTCTCAACGTTGTTGCAACATTGGGATGTACAGGCATTGCTCATGTGTCTATGGACAGAAAGAAGTGTCATTATCTAATGAGTCCATTACCATTCTGTTCTTTTCTCCCCCCTCCTTCCTCTGCCTATCCTGCTGTCTGAGACACAGCCATTGTTTCAGTGATCTCACTGCCATACATCATGTGCTGAATATAGCTCCTTGATCAATGATCGAAGTAAAGAGATAATGAACAAATGGAGGGAGGAATAAAAACACTGGGCTCTTCCCTTTTGCCAGTTTTGTATTTTTCTTCCCCTCAATGTGTTATTTTGTCTTTCCGTCTACAAGTTGTGAGCCAGTTGAATGTTATAGACAGCTGCTGGGAGATGTGACCTAGGCATTACCGAGGTGAAATGCCAGACAGTGTTGCTTTCCCCCCTCCTAGTCATAGTGGGCTGGACTTTACCTGCTTGCAGTGCACACATAGCCACGGTGGGATTCGATGCCCCTAAACCAATTATATTCAGTCTAAACACTGTTAACAGATCTTGTCTGGAACCACATTGAAAGTTTAACGGGGAATGGTGTGTCTGTGCTTTGGCAGGATATCCTGTTCATGTTTCTGACTGGGGCCTGATAAGGTGTGTGTGGGAGAGTGTTTTCAGAGAAGTGTTGTTGTGCTGCTAGGAAAGCGTTCATGAAGGCAGAGATGTGAAGAGGGGTGGAGGTTGGATGAAAGAGGCAAGGTCAACAAGGCAACAGTCCAGTAGAAGTAATGGGTCAACCCCAGGAAGGGGCTGAACGAGGGGGAATCACTGCTGCTGTATGGGCTGGAAAGAAACATGTTCAGGATATACAATATCAAATGTCCATCAGTGGAAAACTCTCATAATTAAATCTCCAGCCCTGTTTCTAGAACTGTGTTTGAATATCGATGACATGTGCTTAAATGGTTAACTTTGTGCTTTGCTAGTTTATGCAGAGAAATGAAACTGAAACCAAATTTGAGAGCGAGAGAAAGGCTCAGGGATTTTAGTTCTGTATCTATTCATGATAAATCATTTCATTTGGCATTATACACATTATTGACTGACATTCGGTGTCATTGCGTTTCAACAGAGTTTCTTCAATTGTTACAGTCTAAAACCCCGCCTAGACCTTTAGCAACCCTGTAGTATTCTGTAGTATCATTTTAGTCTGTGTAACTCCTCAACCCCCTCGGGACCTGCAGACCCCTTGAGTCACCAGTAGATCTATTACTCCATTTTGTTACTCCTCTGGAAACGAGGGGATCCCAGCGAGAGACTAGACCCTTTCATCTGATTTTAGTACAGGCCTTACTTGATGAAGTATTGGCTTTTCTGTGTCAATGAGTTTTACTTGGCATCCGTGTGGGCGTCTCTGCCTGCCGATCACCCCTTTCAGCCCTCCATTCTCTCCTCTTTTCAGGCTTTCTTTCCCCTCCTCCTTTGTTCTTTGGTTTTCTGTGATGTTATGGCATTAAGCGACAGGGTACTCTGAACAGGGAACCCTCGCAACATTTATCAACATGGCCATGTTTGTTCCTGGAGGTTGACTCAAACGGCATTGACTGTGAGGGGAGCTACAGAACAGAACAGGTATGAATAATACCCTGTGTTTGTGCCTGAATTGT
Organism: Oncorhynchus keta; assembly: GCF_023373465.1. NCBI lineage: Eukaryota > Metazoa > Chordata > Actinopteri > Salmoniformes > Salmonidae > Oncorhynchus > Oncorhynchus keta. The sequence goes on along the minus strand of NC_068433.1, from coordinate 27,400,242 downwards.
GAACTAGGTCGCTCCGTGACATATGTCACAATGGGACTTTGAGCGAGAAGTCATGTAGAAAAGGAAACTACGGATAATTGTCCCCAACAAACAGAACCTGTCGAGATAATTGAGAGCCCTGAAGGAATGCACGATGCCGAGAGGAGTGAGTCTGCTGCCTACAGCTTCAGACTTTTTACAGTTTGGCCTTGGTGGAGAAACAGTGAGTCTGCTGCCTACAGCTTCAGACTTTTTACAGTTTGGCCTTGGTGGAGAAACAGTGAGTCTGCTGCCTACAGCTTCAGACTTTTTACAGTTTGGCCTTGGTGGAGAAACAGTGAGTCTGCTGCCTACAGCTTCAGACTTTTTACAGTTTGGCCTTGGTGGAGAAACAGTGAGTCTGCTGCCTACAGCTTCAGACTTTTTACAGTTTGGCCTTGGTGGAGAAACAGTGAGTCTGCTGCCTACAGCTTCAGACTTTTTACAGTTTGGCCTTGGTGGAAAAACAGTGAGTCACATGTGGAAAATTAAGATTCCATGACAGCAAAAAAAGACAGAGTGAGAGGGGGAGGGGTGGAGAGGGAGGAGAGAGAGGAGCGATGGAAGGGAAGGAGGGAGAGACAGATGGGTAAGAGCGAGGGAGGAGGGGGGAGAGAGAAGAGAAAAGCAGGGAGTGAAAAGAGCAGGACAAGTGGAGGAAAAACAGCCTCAGTGATGTTTATTTGTACGTAAAATTTACGAGGACGGACTGAGTGTTTCTGATTTTCTCCCCCTCCTCTCGCAGGCTGCACAGGCATGGTCTGTGACCCCATGACTCAGAGTGTGTGTGTGTGTGTGTGTGTGTGTGTGTGTGTGTGTGTGTGTGTGTGTGTGTGTGTGTGTGTGTGTGTGTGTGTGTGTGTGTGTGTGTGTGTGTGTGTGTGTGTGTCTGTGTGTCTGTGTGTGTGTGTCTGTGTGTCTGTGTGTGTGTCTGTGTGTGTGTGAGAGAGAAGTGTGTGATGACGAGGTAGAGGGAAGACGGTTCCCAGCTGCACAGAGGGAGGAGTGTACATTTCCCCTCCGCAAGCTTTCGGTTTTGAAAGAAAAGCCACCAACTGAAAGAATGAGGGCTTTGTGTGTGTGTGTGTGTGTGTGTGTGTGTGTGTGTGTGTGTGTGTGTGTGTGTGTGTGTGTGTGTGTGTGTGTGTGTGTGTGTGTGTGTGTGTGTGTGTGTGTGTGTGTGTGTGTGTGTGTGCAGCGAGTGCAAATTGGGATTGGGTAAAAAGTGAGAGGAAAAGAGGGGAGGAGAGAGAGAAGGGGGAGGAGAGGCAGGACAGACAGACTGAGGAAGGAGCTGCTGGTCTGCCAGTGGCAGGATTGAAGTATGTGTGGTTGGGCCCATGTTTACAGTACTTGCTGTACTTTGTTGTTCTATTTTCTCTTTCCATTCTCTGTCCTAGAGAGGAGAGATTGCCAATCTAGAGAACCCTTTTTACGTCTCTCCAAAACATGCCTAATCTGACAACAGAGGAACACATCGAGAATGTGTGTGTGTGTGTGGGGACACACGGGGTTGAGTTTGGGAAACCCTGGAATAGAACAGACTTCTGAGTGATCTGTCTTCCTTTTAATGTGTAATTTCAATGAATAGATCGACTGTCGTTCACATTTCATACGTTTTTTAAAATTAATGTTACAATTGAATGCCCTAATTATGACATGAAACTGTAGCCTGCACAAATCTAATTGGAGTCCTAACATTCTGGTACGTACTGTCATTTTCAGATTTCTGTATATCATCTCATGCCTCATCATACATTTGAAAGTGCCAGAGATGCACAATCAATGCATTTGTGTTTTGTTATTATTCTACTGATGTCTCTCTTCTTCACTGCTTTTTCTAGACTCCACCTGCCTAGTGGACATAACTCCTCACCCAGAATGGCCCATAAGAACTCCATTGATTTCTCCCCACAAATCAATATCAATGGTTTATCACATAATAAAAACAACTATTCCATTGCAATAATATCACCGGCAACTATTCTACCGTATCAGGCTATTCCCTCAAATATACTGCAGTAATGTATTAATAAATACAGTAATTACCATAAAGTATATCATTAACACCACTGGATAGTGAAAACCAACACACTCCGAGGTTTTATAAGTGTGTAATCAGTGATGCTTTTTAATATTCAAACAATGGTACTTTATTCTTTTCCTTTTTGCATTCTGCAAAGGGTGGCAATCTATGTGTTATCTTGAATGTGACTGCATATCATCGACTGCTGCTCAACCAGCTGAATCACTCAGCTGTTCATTTTACACCTTAACCACAATGAGCAGCCAGAACACATTCGCCTGGAAAACAGTGGTAGACAGGGCCCGTCATTCCTTGACTGTATTGTTGATGCAGAGCATTAATAGGTGTGTTACAGTGCAAGGTGAATGTGAGTGCAGCAGGGAGACCCAGGGGGACCTGTGCTGTTCGGGGAGGTCTATCTGTTGACTGGCCTAGGTCTGGGCTGTGAACATGCTGTGTGTCTGAGTGGATCCTGTCCAGAGGCCAGCTCTCCTCCTCTCTGCTGGCGCTCAGCTCTGCTCCCATCCACTCTGCTGGGAATGAGGGGGAGTCTTGGCAAGAGGATATTGCAGCCCCCCCTCTTTCCCTCTTTCTCTCCCTCTCTTTCTCTGTGTTTGTCTCTGTATCTCCCTCTCCCTCTCTCTCTCTGGATTTCTCTATCCCCCTCTCTCTCTCCTCTTGGCTGAGTTCTCTTGTCCAGCTCCCCCCAGCCCCTCTAGTGGAGAGAGACAGACACGGGAACAGGGGATACCTGTGGAATCACTAACCTCAGTGGCTGCTCTAGTGCCCTGCCTGGGTAACACTTCAAGACCCATTGGGAGGTAATGAAGTAATGAAGTGGCCCCAGCAAAGTCAATGTAGAGGGAGAACGAGCTCTCCATCACATTGGACTGCAGAACAATAGATGGGGATGTGTAGCCTAATAGTGTTTCTTTATTATTTCATGACATTTGTTCTACCATTTATCATTTGTAATGTTTATTTTCATCTATGTAAAGTACCCTGTGCTCCCTAAATCAACCATACATATGAATATTCATCCTTTTTGGATTTACATAGTAGTTACACAGATGTAATATTTACATGGTATTAATGTTGCATGTGGACACAAGGCTTGTGGCAGTACACACCACTCTTGGGACGTAGACATGAAGGCATTGCATTATGAACATAGCCAACCTTTGTAATAGGAAGCAACATGTGTTATTACTGTGGTACTCCTGGAGCATCATGTCTGTGCATGTCCATTATCATCAGGTCTGTGCATGTCCATTATCATCAGGTCTGTGCAAATCCATTATCATCAGGTCTGTGCATGTCCATTATCATCAGGTCTGTGCATGTCCATTATCATCAGGTCTGTGCATGTCCATTATCACCAGGTCTGTGCATGTCCATTATCATCAGGTCTGTGCATGTCCATTATCATCAGGTCTGTGCATGTCCATTATCATCAGGTCTGTGCATGTCCATTATCATCAGGTATGTGCATGTCCATTATCATCAGGTCTGTGCATGTCCATTATCACCAGGTCTGTGCATGTCCATTATCATCAGGTCTGTGCATGTCCATTATCATCAGGTCTGTGCATGTCCATTATCATCAGGTCTGTGCGTGTCCATGATCATCAGGTCTGTGCGTGTCCATGATCATCAGGTCTGTGCGTGTCCATTATCATCAGGTCTGTGCATGTCCATTATCATCAGGTCTGTGCATGTCCATTATCATCAGGTCTGTGCATGTCCATTATCACCAGGTCTGTGCGTGTCCATGATCATCAGGTCTGTGCGTGTCCATGATCATCAGGTCTGTGCGTGTCCATTATCATCAGGTCTGTGCGTGTCCATTATCATCAGGTCTGTGCGTGTCCATTATCATCCGGTCTGTGCGTGTCCATTATCATCAGGTCTGTGCATGCCCATTATCATCAGGTCTGTGCATGTCCATTATCACCAGGTCTGTGCATGTCCATTATCATCAGGTCTGTGCATGTCCATTATCATCAGGTCTGTGCATGTCCATTATCATCAGGTCTGTGCATGTCCATTATCATCAGGTCTGTGCATGTCCATTATCATCAGGTCTGTGCATGTCCATTATCATCAGGTCTGTGCATGCCCATTATCATCAGGTCTGTGCATGTCCATTATCACCAGGTCTGTGCATGTCCATTATCATCAGGTCTGTGCATGTCCATTATCATCAGGTCTGTGCATGTCCATTATCATCAGGTCTGTGCATGTCCATTATCATCAGGTCTGTGCATGTCCATTAGTGCCTTAGGACAAGAGCTTGAATCCAGGTACTTAACGTGTTTCTGTCAAGCTGAGTGGATGTTGAAGAAAGCATCACTTCACTGCAAAGCAATGTTGGATATGAAGAGTCTGACTAAGGCCAACTGAGGCTGTGATATGGTCAAGATGGTATTCCACACAAAAGAAGCCCACTTAACTTTCACACTTCACACGTAGTCCCTCCAGAGCACATGAGCCAAATGTTAAACACAATATGTTCATGTTTAAATACTTAAATTCCATCAGTTTTTCCTCCCTGTGGGACTCAAGCCTTTTGGCAAAGAGCACAGTCTTCACATAGCGAAGGTCAAAGTAACACCTTCTTTTAATGATATTTGATTGGTTCCTGGTCTGAGCAGGCATCAGCAGGCCCAATGTGTGTGTGTGTTAAAGAGTTGACTGACTGGATTGAGTGAGAAAACAGTGAAGTAGGTCCAGAGCAGTCATTGAGGTGTGCTAGTCTGAAGACTCCCCTGACTTGTTATTTCATGTCTAACAGCATGATGGGACTTTGATTGGGCACCAATGACTTTCTACTGTGCATCCTTCTGTGTGTGTGTGTGTGTGTGTGTGTGTGTGTGTGTGTGTGTGTGTGTGTGTGTGTGTGTGTGTGTGTGTGTGTGTGTGTGTGTGTGTGTGTGTGTGTGTGTGCATGTGCGCGCGTGTGTACGTTCTTGCATGCGTGACAGTGTGTGTTTCGGGGGGGAGTTTGACGTGTCTGTCGGGGACCATTAACAGTCCTGAATTGACTGGGAATGGTGGAACTGGGACTGGGGACTTGCTCCAACCCGGGTCCACCTTGTTAATGGATGTGAATGTGTTTCCATTCACCTGTGGTGTTCTAACTGCCACACGTTTGGTATTTTAAGCCTGATCTTTTTGTTGCGCGGTTAATTGGCTTGCCAGCCATCATTTCCACATTGCAGTCCCAGTGGTTAGCTAGAGACTGTGAGGAGGCTTCACTGCTGCCTGCCAGCTTGGAGGGCCCTCTCCATCCTGTCTTGGTGGTCTTGTGCTAGTTGTTTTATACTGCTATATATACAGTACATATATTCTAAATATACTGTTACAATACATTACTGATGATCTATTTATTATTCAGACAATATTGCTTGTCACAGAAGGCTCTATATGATATGCATTATATTGTATGTACAAGTGGTATGGTGTATAAAGGGTTGGTAGCCCTGTAGTGGTGTGTTTAACCTGGTATTAAAGGAGAAGAATACAAGGCAGGAGGTCAGTAAGTTCAAACCTGGTTGTTACGTTTTCCAGTAAATAAATCATTGCAACATAAATGCTTGTCTTGTATTGGTGACGTCCATAGCACTTTATTTTCTAGTTATAAGGACATAGTATGTAAGAATCAGTGTAATGTTCCTCGTCAATCAAGACAAGCGTTTATGTTGCATTGATTTATTTACAGGAAAAAGACAAAATTCACACTCAACACCCAGCTCTAAAGGAAATTGGGTCACTCTCAGACGGTGTGTGTATGTCTGTTTTGCGATCTGTGCTGAGCTGGGACAGAGAAGATAAGTGACTGTCAAATGATGTAACCGTGTTAGATAACTCTGTTGGCTTTTCTCTTAAACATGGTGGAAATCAGATCGTATCTGAGAGGATTGATATTTGGCAGATTTGGCAGCTGTTGAATAAGTTAGGCATGTGTTGTTCACGTTGGGTACTGCAAAAAATTATTTAAATTGTGTGCTTGTGTGCGTCTCTCTCTCTCTCTCTCTCTCTCTCTCTCTCTCTCTCTCTCTCTCACTATCACTTCAAAGTAAGTTAAATGTAGTCCAGTTTGTTACATTATTTGTGTAGGTGTGTGTCTCTTGCTCTCTCTCTCTCTCTCTCCCCCTCTCTCCTCCTATATGCTATTTACTCATCAGCATGCTTTATGCATGATGGGAGATGTGCCACCTACTTGAAGTCATCACCCGGGGCCAGCAGCGTGCCATGCTGTAGGAATGATCATGGCAGCATGGATGGTGAAATGAATAAAATAACATTAGCTCTTGTTAGGGGGACTCCATAGATCTCCCAGTCAGAGTTGAAGACACCGGGCCCCTGTGGGCCCCTAAGGGGCTCTCAGCCAGCCTTACAACACATCAGCCTGGTAAAATGTGTGTGTGTGAGAGAGGGAGGTGTGATGTGGAAGACCCATCGGTTTGTATTTGATTGGTCTTTCCTCTTGCCTGATAGGTCTCCCAAAGCCAGCTTTTATGCCCAAAAGACAAGCACATGCTCGACAAAGCTCTTGTTCCTCCATGCTGCTTGTTTGATCAGAGACAGCAGCCACCCCCTTCACCCTCAGCGCTGATCCCTGTTCAGGAGGGCAGAGCCAGGGGTTGTGTGTAATGTGACTCCCCCTGGTCCAGAATGGTGGCGTGTGGCTCTGAGTAGCGGGAGGGAACAGACCCCCTCCATTTCTCCTCTCCACCGCCTGACTGACTCACTCACACAACTATGTAAGAGCTCTGGCTCGCTACCCTAATTGACTCCAGATTTCCCCCTCTTTTCCCTCCTCCTCCTCTGTCCGTCCTCCTTTACTCTGGGTCTCTGTGTATGATGTGTGTGTGTGTGTGCAGGATCTTTGTCTGGGGCTCCCACCCTATCCTTCTGTAGGCTTCAAAGGCAGGGTGAGTGGGGGGAGAGGGAGGGGGAGAGGGAGGAGAGGGAGAGGAGAGAGAGAGAGAGAGAGAGAGGGAGAGAGAGAGGGAGAGAGAGAGAGAGAGAGAGAGAGAGAGAGAGAGAGAGAGAGAGAGAGAGAGAGAGAGAGAGAGAGAGAGAGAGAGAGAGAGAGAGAGAGAGAGAGAGAGAGAGAGAGAGAGAGAGAGAGAGAGAGAGAGAGAGAGAGAGAGAGAGAAGGGGGTTGGTATTTCCATGTGTCGTGAAAGGTCTTGACTGTGGGCCGAGCCTGACAGATGAGACAACCCTTGTAGTGGCGGAACGGTACAGAACAGAATGGAACAATCCTTTCCATTTTCCTGGAACTCCCCTCTGGTACCTCCTTAAGTAATCTCCCTATGCTGTTTCCTCCTAGGTCGGAACCAGAAAACGTCCATCTGAATGATTCCTATCAAAAAGATGTTGTTTATAATAAAACTATTTAGCGAGCCTCAATAGCTACATAACTGTTTGGGAATGACAGCAGAGCTGTGGGTTATCCCATTTCAGGATAAGTTTTAGAAAAGTTAAGAACTTCTACATCAAACTCAAAACATGGTAGAGGAAAGTGTTTTTTACATTGAAGCGGGCAGCGTTGTGGAGTGTCACAGAAACGTTCCGACAAGGAGGAGGAGGAAGAAGAGAGAGAGAGAGGGAGGGAGAGAGAGGCAGTTGTTGCACAATGCTTTTGAGAAAAGCTGCAACAAGCAACAAGCTGGGGGACAAGCCAGAAAGAGCAGATGCTGCTAGCCTGTTTCTGTGGAGGGAGAGGAGGAGAGGGGGAGAGAAAGCGAGAGAGAAAGAGAGCGCGATATGAGAAGGCAACTCTTGCTGGGGGGTCTATGCTGTTGCAGCTGCACCTCTCTGTCTGTTGTGCTGATGTCAGAGACGGGGGGCTGGAGGGGTGTGTGTGTGTAGTGTGTGTGTGGTGGGGGGTTGAGGTGTTGCTGAAGGATGCCCCCTGACCCCTGAGGGGGTGGGCCTCAGCTCCCCCTGTCTTGAACCCTGTGACATGTGAGGGGCCGTGGGCAGAGTGTCCGCCACCCCAGTCATCTGGACAGTCAATACCGTCAAACTGCCCTTCATCTCTGCACAGAACTAGTCAATCAATCAATCATATTTATTAAGCCCTTTTTACATCAGCTGATGTCACAAAGTGCTGTACAGAAACCCAGCCTAAAACCCCAAACAGCAAGCAATGCAGATGTAGAAGCCGTCCAATATGCGTCATTAGTACTCCAAATGCTCCCATCGGAACCAAACACACGTGTTATTGGTGTTTTAAAGGAGCTGCGTCTGAGCTAAAGAGAGAGGGAGAGAAATAAAAGATAAAGAGAGATAGTGAGTATCTTCGTTTGCCAAGACACTGGGGGAAAGCCGGGCGAGAGCTCAAATCCCCAGTTAATTCCCGTTGAAAATGTAAAAAGCAAAGTGGTGGATTCTGGAGGCCCAACGGATCTCAGTGACGTTGTCGTCGTCAGCGCTCCTGGCCGTGTGCCAGCAGCCACTGCGTTCTCACCCTCTCTCTGTCAGGGGAGCAGCGCTCTGTTTGTTCTGCACTCAATTGTTTGCTGGTTTATGCCTTGCTGCTGTTGAGCTCAG
>NC_068433.1:27311631-27389131 GCF_023373465.1 Oncorhynchus keta | reverse complement strand
GCATTTTTAAAGCTTATTTCCTGCAATTGTACACATATTGCCATGAACAGAGAGAAAATTTGTGGTTTTATAGCTAATCTCATGCTATTCTACACCTTTTGCAATGAGGCTGAAATGTAGCTGTAGCTACTTACAATGACGGCCTACTGAGGATTCTGCACATTTTGCCATGGGTTAGAGAGAAAAATGAGCAGTTTCATAGCTAATCTCATGCTATTCTACACATTTTGCAAAGAGGAAGAGAGAATGTTGCATATTTAAATACTTTTCCTGCAATTCTACTCAAATGGTGATGTGGCAGAGAGAAAAATGTGTTGTACAGTTCATCTTCTGCTTTTCTACACATATTGGCATTGAGGAGTACACCACATCAGTCACTGGCTTCATCAATAAGTGCATCAATGATGTCGTCCCCACAGTGACTGTATGTACATACCCCAACCAGAATCCATGGATTACAGGCAACAGTCGCACTGAGCTAAAGGGTCGAGCTGCCGCTTTCAAGGAGCGGAACTCTAACCCGCAAGCTTATAAGAAATCCCGCTATGCCCTCCGACGAACCATCAAACAGGCAATACAGGACTAAGATTGAATCGTACTACACCGGCTGTGACATACGTCGGAATGGGCAGGGCTTGCAAACTATTACAGACTACAAAGGGAAGCACAGCCGAGAGCCGCCCAGTGACACGAGCCTACTAGACGAGCTAAATAACTTCTATGCTCGCTTTGAGGCAAGTAACACTGAAACATGCATGAGAGCATCAGCTGTTCCAGGCGACTGTATGATCACTCTCTCCGCAGCCGATGTGAGTAAGACCTTTAAACAGGTCAACATTCACAAGGCCGCAGGGCCAGACAGATTACCAGAACGTGTACTCAGAGCATGCGCTGACCAACTGGCAAGTGTCCTCACTGACGTTTTTGACGTCTCCCTGTCTGAGTCTGTAATACCAACATGTTTCAAGCAGAACACCATAGTCCCTGTGCCCAGGAACACTAAGGTCACCTGCCTAAATGACCACCGACTCGTAGCACTCATGTTTGTAGCCATGAAATGCTTTGAAAGGCTGGCCATGGCTCACATCAACATCATCATCCCAGAAACCCGAGACACACATCAATTTACATACCACCCCAACAAATCCACAGATGACGCAATCTCCATTGCACTCCACACTGCCCTTTCCCACCTTCACAAAAGGAACACCTATGTGAGAATGCTATTCACTGACTACAGCCCAGCGTTCAACACCATAGTGCCCTCAAAGCTCATCACTAAGCTAAGGATCCTGGGACTAAACACCTCCCTCTGCAACTGGATCGTGAACTTCCTGACGGACTGCCCCCAGGTGGTAAGGGTAGGTAACAACACATCTGTCACGCTGATCCTCAACACGGGGGCCCCTCAGGGGTGCGTGCTCAGTCCCCTCCTGTACTCCCTGTTCACTCATGACTGCACGGCCAGGCACAACTCCAACACCATCATTAAGTTTGCCGCTGACACACAGTGGTAGGCCTGATTAACGACAACGATGAGACATCATATAGGGAGGAGGTCAGAGACCTGAACGTGTGGTGCAAGGACAACAACCTCTCCCTCAATGTGAGCAAGACAAAGGAGATGATTGTGGACTACAGAAAAAGGAGGACCGAGCACGCCCCCATTCTCATCGACGGGGCTGTAGTGGAGCAGGTTGAGAGCTTCAAGTTCCTTGGCGTCCACATCACCAACAAACTATCATTTTCCAAGCACAATGAGACAGTCATGAAGAGGGCACGACAAAACCTATTCCCCCCCAGGAGACTGAAAGGATTTGGTCCTCAGATCCTCAAAAGGTTTTACAGCTGCACCATCGAGAGCATCCTGACTGGCATCACTGCCTGGTATAGCAACTGCTCAGCCTCCGACCACAAGGCACTACAGAGGGTAGTGCGTACTGCCCAGTACATCAACGGGGCCAAGCTTCCTGCCATCTAGGATCTCTATACCAGGCGGTGTCAGAGGAAGTCCCTAAAAATTGTCAAAGACTCCAGCCATCCTAGTCATAGACTGTTCTCTTTCTACCGCACGTCAAGCGGTACTGGAGCATCATGTCTAGGTCAAAGAGGCTTCGAAACAGCTTCTACCCCCAAGCCATAAGACTCCTAAACATATAATCAAATGGCTAACCAGACTATTTGCATTGCCCCCCCCCCCTACCATGCTGCTACTCTCTGTTATTATCTATGCATAGTCACTTTAATAACTCTGCCTACATGTATATATTACCTCAATTACCTCGACACCGGTGCCCCCGCACATTGACTCTGTACCCGTATCCCCTGTATATAGCCTCCACATTGACTCTGTACCCGTACCCCCTGTATATAGCCTCCACATTGACTCTGTACCCGTATCCCCTGTATATAGCCTCCACATTGACTCTGTACCCGTATCCCCTGTATATAGCCTCCACATTGACTCTGTACCCGTATCCCCTGTATATAGCCTCCACATTGACTCTGTACCCGTATCCCCTGTATATAGCCTCCACATTGACTCTGTACCGTAACACCCTGTATATAGCCTCCACATTGACTCTGTACCCGTATCCCCTGTATATAGCCTCCACATTGACTCTGTACCCGTACCCCCTGTATATAGCCTCCACATTGACTCTGTACCCGTATCCCCTGTATATAGCCTCCACATTGACTCTGTACCCGTATCCCCTGTATATAGCCTCCACATTGACTCTGTACCCGTATCCCCTGTATATAGCCTCCACATTGACTCTGTACCCGTATCCCCTGTATATAGCCTCCACATTGACTCTGTACCGTAACACCCTGTATATAGCCTCCACATTGACTCTGTACCCGTATCCCCTGTATATAGCCTCCACATTGACTCTGTACCCGTATCCCCTGTATATAGCCTCCACATTGACTCTGTATCCGTATCCCCTGTATATAGCCCCCACATTGACTCTGTACCCGTATCCCCTGTATATAGCCTCCACATTGACTCTGTACCCGTATCCCCTGTATATAGCCTCCACATTGACTCTGTACCCGTATCCCCTGTATATAGCCTCCACATTGACTCTGTACCCGTATCCCCTGTATATAGCCTCCACATTGACTCTGTACCCGTATCCCCTGTATATAGCCTCCACATTGACTCTGTACCCGTATCCCCTGTATATAGCCTCCACATTGACTCTGTACCGTAACACCCTGTATATAGCCTCCACATTGACTCTGTACCGTAACACCCTGTATATAGCCTCCACATTGACTCTGTACCCGTATCCCCTGTATATAGCCTCCACATTGACTCTGTACCCGTATCCCCTGTATATAGCCTCCACATTGACTCTGTACCGTAACACCCTGTATATAGCCTCCACATTGACTCTGTACCGTAACACCCTGTATATAGCCTCCACATTGACTCTGTACCCGTATCCCCTGTATATAGCCTCCACATTGACTCTGTACCGTAACACCCTGTATATAGCCTCCACATTGACTCTGTACCCGTATCCCCTGTATATAGCCTCCACATTGACTCTGTACCCGTATCCCCTGTATATAGCCTCCACATTGACTCTGTACCCGTATCCCCTGTATATAGCCTCCACATTGACTCTGTACCCGTATCCCCTGTATATAGCCTCCACATTGACTCTGTACCCGTATCCCCTGTATATAGCCTCCACATTGACTCTGTACCCGTATCCCCTGTATATAGCCTCCACATTGACTCTGTACCCGTATCCCCTGTATATAGCCTCCACATTGACTCTGTACCCGTATCCCCTGTATATAGCCTCCACATTGACTCTGTACCGTAACACCCTGTATATAGCCTCCACATTGACTCTGTACCGTAACACCCTGTATATAGCCTCCACATTGACTCTGTACCCGTATCCCCTGTATATAGCCTCCACATTGACTCTGTACCGTAACACCCTGTATATAGCCTCCACATTGACTCTGTACCGTAACACCCTGTATATAGCCTCCACATTGACTCTGTACCCGTATCCCCTGTATATAGCCTCCACATTGACTCTGTACCCGTATCCCCTGTATATAGCCTCCACATTGACTCTGTACCCGTATCCCCTGTATATAGCCTCCACATTGACTCTGTACCGTAACACCCTGTATATAGCCTCCACATTGACTCTGTACCCGTATCCCCTGTATATAGCCTCCACATTGACTCTGTACCCGTATCCCCTGTATATAGCCTCCACATTGACTCTGTACCCGTATCCCCTGTATATAGCCTCCACATTGACTCTGTACCCGTATCCCCTGTATATAGCCTCCACATTGACTCTGTACCCGTATCCCCTGTATATAGCCTCCACATTGACTCTGTACCCGTATCCCCTGTATATAGCCTCCACATTGACTCTGTACCGTAACACCCTGTATATAGCCTCCACATTGACTCTGTACCGTAACACCCTGTATATAGCCTCCACATTGACTCTGTACCCGTATCCCCTGTATATAGCCTCCACATTGACTCTGTACCGTAACACCCTGTATATAGCCTCCACATTGACTCTGTACCGTAACACCCTGTATATAGCCTCCACATTGACTCTGTACCCGTATCCCCTGTATATAGCCTCCACATTGACTCTGTACCCGTATCCCCTGTATATAGCCTCCACATTGACTCTGTACCCGTATCCCCTGTATATAGCCTCCACATTGACTCTGTACCGTAACACCCTGTATATAGCCTCCACATTGACTCTGTACCCGTATCCCCTGTATATAGCCTCCACATTGACTCTGTACCCGTATCCCCTGTATATAGCCTCCACATTGACTCTGTACCCGTATCCCCTGTATATAGCCTCCACATTGACTCTGTACCCGTATCCCCTGTATATAGCCTCCACATTGACTCTGTACCCGTATCCCCTGTATATAGCCTCCACATTGACTCTGTACCCGTATCCCCTGTATATAGCCTCCACATTGACTCTGTACCGTAACACCCTGTATATAGCCTCCACATTGACTCTACCCGTATCCCCTGTATATAGCCTCCACATTGACTCTGTACCGTAACACCCTGTATATAGCCTCCACATTGACTCTGTACCGTAACACCCTGTATATAGCCTCCACATTGACTCTGTACCCGTATCCCCTGTATATAGCCTCCACATTGACTCTGTACCCGTATCCCCTGTATATAGCCTCCACATTGACTCTGTACCCGTATCCCCTGTATATAGCCTCCACATTGACTCTGTACCGTAACACCCTGTATATAGCCTCCACATTGACTCTGTACCCGTATCCCCTGTATATAGCCTCCACATTGACTCTGTACCGTAACACCCTGTATATAGCCTCCACATTGACTCTGTACCGTAACACCCTGTATATAGCCTCCACATTGACTCTGTACCGTAACACCCTGTATATAGCCCCAATATTGTTATTTACTGCTGATCCTTATTTAATTATTTGTTATTCTTATCTCTTACACATATTTCCATGGGGCAGATGAAAAAATTGCAGTTTTATAGCTAATCTCATGCTATTCTACACATTTTACAATGATGCCGAGAGAGTTGAGCATTTTTAGAGCAAATTTCCTGCAATTCTATTCATATTTGCATCGGGCAGAGAGAACATTAGCAGCTTTAATAGCTAATCTCATGCTATTCTGGGGCTGGGGGCGACATCCTTGTGGGGGCTGCGGGGGTTGTGTGGTACGCCAGTGGCACGTATAGATGCACACACACAGACACACAAGTCCACACAACATGAATGAACCCATTCACACAGACAAGTTCACCCAGCATGATAACAAATACTTTTACACACAAAACAACTCAAAGGTGCAAACAAAGTGGCACAGCTCTCATGCACATGCAAAACGTAATATCACATTTTCAGTCAGTTCAGTTCACACCCACATCTTGAACACAAAGCATGCTTTTCCCTTTTCTCTCTTCTATTCTCCTTATCTGTGCCATCTGACACACACACACACACACACACACACACACACACACACACACACACACACACACACACACACACACACACACACACACACACACACACACACACACACACACACACACACACACACACACACACACACACACACACACACTAAAATGGATCATCATCCACAGCTGAAGTTGTGAGGTGGTGCACCGTCCACCTCTCAGGAGTCTGCCGAGGCCCTAATAAGGCCCTGCTGAGAGGAGCAGAGACGACACTCATCCAGATAAAGGTCTATATGTTTCACCTCACCACACTTCATCTCTCTAAGCACAGCAATCACTATTCCATGGTGGTGACTTGTTGCTATTCTGCAGCTGTTTGTGAAACATAAAGCCCCACAGGTCCCGGAAGGATTTGAATAGTTCAATATCTCAGATCAGATTTCACACTCACTTTTTTGTGTGTGCGCGTGCGTGCGTGCGTGCGTGTGTGTGTGTATACAAGAGGGAAATAGCCACACCTTGTGTTTAGGGCTTGATAAGGTGCAGCTCCAGCTCCTCGGTGACTACAATGTAAACAATAGCTGTAATGACTTTCACATGTTGTTGCTGCTGGGGAGCGGCAACTGGAATTCCAGATTTGTCTGTTACATGTTGTAATCTTGGGATAGAATCAGTTGATACCTACACTCTGAGGAGTGATATTCTGCTGTTGTCAGTGCTTTAAACTACACCAGTCAGAGAGACATAAGCAATGAGGTGATCATATCAGTTCAGCTTTCTTTCTCCTGGCTCCCAGAGGTAGGGAGCTCATTGTGTGGCTGTGGCTGGATTTGGCTTGGAGGGGGGGGTCATGTCAAGCTTCCCCCAAGGCAGGGTGACTCAAACCTGGGTGAAAAGGGGTTGAGAAACCTGGGCGTGTTCCGTGGTGGTGGTGGTGGGTCGGGTAGAGTGAGAGAGAGAGAAGCGAAGACAAGGGGGAAAGGAGGGAGGGAGGGAAGTGGTGGGATAGATAGATGAAGACGACTGGCGGTGGATTGGCAGTGTGGAAAAGGGATTTGAGAGAGAAAGGGGCGAGCTAATGAGCTGGATTTGCTGGAGACTTGGCATTCCGCTCATGGAGCACTCTTCCCTGTAGAATAGCTGGCTGGAACTGAGCTTCCTGTCTGAGCCCTGGAGCGGGAATGAATGAGGGAGGGGAGGGAGAGAGGGGAGGAAAGGGGGGTAGGGTGTTGGAAGGCAATAGAACAGAGGAAGAAGGAGCGGGTGGGAGGAGGGAGGCAGGTAGGGAGGGAGAGGGCGGGCAGCGGGCGGTGGTGGAATTGAATGCCGAGGAGCTGTGTTCTCACAGCCAGTGTTGCCATGGTTACCGGGGAATTCTGGCAAGTAGGGAAATTTCATTCACGTCAGTGTGAGGAAAGGGAGGGAAATATCAACAAAGCAAGAAAGAGAAAGATGGAAAAAAAAGAAATACACAACTGAAAAAGAAAAAGATCAACCTTTGTGGGTCCTCCACCCCTCCCCTGGGCTCTGTCGCCTCCCTCCCTCTGTGGGTCCTCCACCCCTCCCCTGGGCTCTGTCGCCTCCCTCCCTCCCTCTGTGGGTCCTCCACCCCTCCCCTGGGCTCTGTCGCCTCCCTCCCTCCCTCCCTCTGTGGGTCCTCCACCCCTCCCCTGGGCTCTGTCGCCTCCCTCCCTCCCTCCCTCTGTGGGTCCTCCACCCCTCCCCTGGGCTCTGTCGCTTCCCTCCCTCCCTCTGTGGGTCCTCCACCCCTCCCCTGGGCTCTGTCGCCTCCCTCCCTCCCTCTGTGGGTCCTCCACCCCTCCCCTGGGCTCTGTCGCCTCCCTCCCTCCCTCCCTCTGTGGGTCCTCCACCCCTCCCCTGGGCTCTGTCGCCTCCCTCCCTCCCTCTGTGGGTCCTCCACCCCTCCCCTGGGCTCTGTCGCTTCCCTCCCTCCCTCTGTGGGTCCTCCACCCCTCCCCTGGGCTCTGTCGCCTCCCTCCCTCCCTCTGTGGGTCCTCCACCCCTCCCCTGGGCTCTGTCGCCTCCCTCCCTCTGTGGGTCCTCCACCCCTCCACTGGGCTCTGTCGCCTCCCTCCCTCTGTGGGTCCTCCACCCCTCCCCTGGGCTCTGTCGCCTCCCTCCCTCCCTCTGTGGGTCCTCCACCCCTCCCCTGGGCTCTGTCGCCTCCCTCCCTCCCTCCCTCTGTGGGTCCTCCACCCCTCCCCTGGGCTCTGTCGCCTCCCTCCCTCCCTCTGTGGGTCCTCCACCCCTCCCCTGGGCTCTGTCGCCTCCCTCCCTCCCTCTGTGGGTCCTCCACCCCTCCCCTGGGATCTGTCGCCTCCCTCCCTCCCTCCCTCTGTGGGTCCTCCACCCCTCCCCTGGGCTCTGTCGCCTCCTCCCTCCCTCTGTGGGTCCTCCACCCCTCCGCTGGGCTCTGTCGCCTCCCTCCCTCTGTGGGTCCTCCACCCCTCCGCTGGGCTCTGTCGCCTCCCTCCCTCTGTGGGTCCTCCACCCCTCCACTGGGCTCTGTCGCCTCCCTCCCTCCCTCTCTGGGTCCTCCACCCCTCCACTGGGCTCTGTCGCCTCCCTCCCTCCCTCCCTCTGTGTACGCACCCGGTGCTTTTTGTTTGCCGCCACCCTGTAAGTAAACACAACACCCACTCACAAAGCTTCCTATCCCTCCCAATCGTTCTCCAGGTATGGTAGAGAACAAAGAACACTAGAGCTATCAGTAGCTGCTCCTCTTCTGGGAAGAAGGAATGAGGAGGGAGCCAGTAGTGGTAGGAATCAGATCCATCCACTACCCCACACAGGTCATCTGAGCTGGCTGCTGACATGGCAGGAACTGGAACTAAGCGCTGTCGACCTGACGACTCTCTTGTTTGCTGCTGGGCTGTCAGGACTGGCTTCTGCACGTGGTGCCGCCCCGCCCTGTCTCTCCTCTCCTTGTCTCTGCTCTCCTTGTCTCTCCTCTCCAGACTCCCTGTGCGGCCACAAACACACACACAAACACAAACACACAGACACTGTCTCTCCCAGCGCTGACTAAATGAAGCTGACAGGACCTGACAGCTGTATAGAGGCACAGGGAGCACACACACACACACACACACACACACACACACACACACACACACACACACACACACACACACACACACACACACACACACACACACACACACACACACACACACACACACACACACACACACACACACACACACACCAGTGGAGGCTGCTGAAGGCAGGACGGCTCATAATAATGGCTGAAACGTGGTTTCCATGTGGTTGATACTACTCCATTGACTTCATTCCAGCCATTATTATGAGCCGTCCTCCCGTTAGCAGCCTCCTCTGATGCACGCACATAATGTAAACATGCATGATTGTAGTGGTACTTGTAGTTTCACCCACAGTTCCTCACAGTGGTCCTTGTATTTTCTTCCACAGTGCCCCACAGTGGTCCTTGTAGTTTCTTCCACAGTGCCCCACAGTGGTCCTTGTAGTTTCTTCCACAGTGCCCCACCGTGGTCCTTGTAGTTTCTTCCACAGTTCCCCACAGTGGTCCTTGTTGTTTCTTCCACAGTGCCCCACAGTGGTCCTTGTAGTTTCTTCCACAGTGTCCCACAGTGGTCCTTGTAGTTTCTTCCACAGTGTCCCACAGTGGTTTAACGTGTATGGAAGATAATGGTTAAGGGCTTCTGATGAGTCAGTCTGTGGATGGATGTACATGTAGATACTTGTCTGTGGGTAACGTTCATCTATAGTCTTAGAAGCTTCTTGTGCTGTTGGAATGCATTGCAATGTCCTGTGTGTCTTTGTGTTCTGTGTACTGTGTTTGAGTGTATGAACTGTGTTGATCTCACTGTAACCATCAGTTGCTAACCCATCTTCACTTCCTGTATTCCAGTGGCTGAGGAGGGACAGTGGGAGTGTGGGCTGTCATACGAATGCCGGACCCTCCTGTTCAAGGCCATTCACAACCTGCTGGAGAGGTACAGTACAATGAGCTGCTTGGAAAACGCCTTGTGTCATATAGTCTGGATGTAAAGTATCACATAAAGTAAGCTGAATATTCCCAGTCTAGTTATTGGCTATTTCTGCTCATTTAACAATTTCTTCTCCGATCAACTGGGGAAAGACAGCAAAGAATTCTGGCAAAAATACCAAACCACCAATGGCTAAAAGACTACAAGTGATAATCAAATTATAACCTGGACTGAATCAATGACTCCAATAAACATTTCCCATCTGCTAAATGAACCAGGATATATTTGTTCTCAATTAAGTTAAACATCAATGATCATCATAAGGGGCAGGCTGAATGAACCTTATTACCTTGAGTCTACCTCCTCCTCTCTTCCAACTCTGTACCTCTGCACTATATTGGATTGTCATGAAGCCTTCAACAGAGCATGTATCTCAAGGAACTGTGTAACTCCATTGATGTGAGATGTATGAAAATACATGTATTATATTCTCTATTCTTCCTTGATTGGGTACATGTGTGACAATCTCTATGTAGAATGTCTGTGTCTATGTGCATGTATGTTTGTGTGTTAATGGTCCTTTACCTGTGTGTGTGTGATACAGTTGTTTAATGTCTCCCATCCCCCAGGTGTTTGTTGGACAAGGACTTTGTACGGATCGGGAAGTGGTTCGTCAAGCCATATAAGTTGGAGGAGAAGCCTCTGGCCACCAGGTGAGCTAACCATCCTTCTCAATCCCACAGACAACCTCCTCACAGCATCCCCGCCACGTTGTTCTGACACGGTGATAACTAGAGTGGCGTTAAGGGAGCGTTGGGGAGCTCTGGGGGAGTGTGACAGACAGGCGGTGTGAATGGTTGCCGTGCGGCGGCTGCTCCCACCCCGTCTGGGATGTGGTGACACCTCTGGCTGCCTCTTGGCACCTGGCTGTGAGCCCCTTGGATCATGTCACCATGCTCGCAGGTGGGAACGGCTCGCTCTGTGAGACAGACGACTAGTCCGAAGTGTGTGTGTGTGACAGTGCAAGTGCTGGTCTGCCAGGCTGCCCGGGTGTGAGAGCTGAGGGGCTGTGTGTGTGTGTGTGTGTGTGTGTGTGTGTGTGTGTGTGTGTGTGTGTGTGTGTGTGTGTGTGTGTGTGTGTGTGTGTGTGTGTGTGTGTGTGTGTGTGTGTGTGTGTGTGTGTGTGTGTGTCAGAGACTGACAGAGAACAAGAGCACAGGAGTGGGGCATGGTTGCACAGGAGTGGGGCATTTCCATGTAAAAGGAACCCATAAGCACCAACATGTGAAGTTCAGTAGAGTAAAGTAGAGTAAAGTAGAGTACAGTACAGCAGAGTAGAGAACAGTAGAGTACAGTAGAGTACAGTACAGTAGAGTACAGTACAGTAGAGTACAGTACAGTACAACAGAGTACAGAACAGTAGAGTACAGGAGAGTACAGGAGAGTACTGTACAGTAGAGTACAGTAGAGTACAGTACAGTAGAGTACAGTACAGTAGAGTGCAGTAGAGTACAGTACAGTAGAGTACAGTAGAGTACTGTACAGTAGAGTGCAGTAGAGTACAGGTGAGTACAGTACATTACAGCAGAGTACAGTAGAGTAGAGTACAGTACAGTACAGAACAGCAGAGTACAGAACAGTACAGTAGAGTAGAGTACAGTACAGTAGAGTACAGTACAGCAGAGTACAGTACAGCAGAGTACAGTAGAGTACAGTACAGTAGAGTACTTTACTGTACTATAACATACTAAACTCTACTCTACTGTGCTGTTCTGTGCTGTACTGTACTCTGTATACTTTACTGTACTATACTGTACTGTACTGAAATCTACTCTACTGTACTTTGATTTCTAAACTTGTGACACAGACATCAATGATTGGCTCAGATTTGGTCCTGTCCTGACCAACCAAATTTGGTCTTGTTTGGGGTCAGAGGTCATTACAATAAAAGCAACGTGTAGAATAATACCCAAATATGCAAAAGGATAGTGCATATTTCTACCTTTGTACCTATTCAGGATACATCACCATGAAGATAATGACATTCATATCCATAATTATGCATTTCTGTATAGTACAGATCAGGTACTCATGATGAAATTCTGCTACGGTAATTCTGTTACCGGGTCTAAATCCACTTCACTTACTGTAGTTCAACCAGCTCAACAGCTCAAAGTCAAGGTGTCATGTCATGGCGGACCCCCCTTCTTTCTGCAGACATCTTTCAATCTTCATTTGCGGCAGATCTTTTTGGAAAACGTGGTGATATAAAAAACTGAAGGAGATTTTACCGGAATTCTGTCACTAAACTTTGCATCTGCACAGTAATGTGTTTTTGTAAAATGTTTAGTCTATACTGTTAGAAGTAGTCCTTGTGCGTATCGTTGTTGGTTTCTTAAACTTTAAAATCACTGGTTTTTGTTTGTCATACATTTTAAAGTGAAAAATCTGAGTCTCAATGCAATTCTGTTATCGTGGAATTGCCCTGTAGCTCTACTTATTGCTTTGCTTGAGTTCGGTGTATTATTTGAGTTTTCTTTCAAAATACCACTATGTACAGTAAGCTGGATATAATTCCATCTGTGCATCAATTAGAGACATATTCATATCTACTAGGTTACAGGAAACAATTAAGTCAAAGACACGAATCATCTAAAATATTGTAATACTGATATTGATATAAAATATTGTAATATAGAGAGAATCATGACATATCTTAAGTTGTTAAATAGTTCAAATTATGCAAATACATTGAGTTACATTTTGAGAAAGTTGAGAACCTCTCCATATCTAGTAAGCCAAGTGTGTTTTTAGGAGTGAGATCCTCTCCGATGTAGCTGTGGAGATTCCAGCCAGCAATGAAGATGCCCGCTGTGGCACAATTCCAAAGGTGTAGAAGGAATCAAGTGTAACTCATTCCTAGGTTAGGACACAGCATGCAGGAAATAGGAACGAGAGAGAGAGAGGAGAGAAGACAGATAACAGAAAGACACGGGTGCATAAAAACATAAGCCCACTACTCAGCCTCTGTTTGTCGTAAGCGCTTTTAGAGCATCCTCTAACCAAACGAGGAAATTAAGTCTCACAAAATAACACCGCCGTTGCCTCGTCGTCGTTTGAGCTACGGCAGCTCTACCAAGCAATCACAATTAAAGTGTGTGGGCGTCCTAAACTGTCATGGATGCGATGTCTTCTCTAAATCATGTCGTCTTCTGCGCTGCGTTTAGTGTGAACATTGTCTTCATTGTGCCACAGTTTGCTTCAGTTTTTAATGAGTTTGCAGCGTGCTAATTAATTTGCCTATTAAGACGCCATTGTCTTTGCTTTGACTGTGTAGCGAAAAAATTGTGAGAGGGAGAGGGGAAGAGAGAGGGAGAGAAAGAGAGATAGAAAGGAAGAGGGAGGGAAGGGGTCGTTGAGAGATCAGTCAGCTCAAGTGTTGATGCAAAGTGAACTGAGGAGGAGAAGAGGGAGGAGGGAGAGAGGAGAGAACTGAGGAGGAGAAGTGGGAGGAGGGAGAGAGGAGAGAACTGAGGAGGAGAAGAGGGAGGAGGGAGAGAGGAGAGAACTGAGGAGGAGAAGTGGGAGGAGGGAGAGAGGAGAGAACTGAGGAGGAGAAGAGGGAGAGAGGAGAGAACTGAGGAGGAGAAGAGGGAGAGAGGAGTGAACTGAGGAGGAGAAGAGGGAGGAGGGAGAGAGGAGAGAACTGAGGAGGAGAAGTGGGAGGAGGGAGAGAGGAGAGAACTGAGGAGGAGAAGTGGGAGGAGGGAGAGAGGAGAGAACTGAGGAGGAGAAGAGGGAGGAGGGAGAGAGGAGAGAACTGAGGAGGAGAAGTGGGAGGAGGGAGAGAGGAGAGAGCTGAGGAGGAGAAGAGGGAGGAGGGAGAGAGGAGAGAACTGAGGAGGAGAAGTGGGAGGAGGGAGAGAGGAGAGAACTGAGGAGGAGAAGTGGGAGGAGGGAGAGAGGAGAGAGCTGAGGAGGAGAAGAGGGAGGAGGGAGAGAGGAGAGAACTGAGGAGGAGAAGAGGGAGAGAGGAGAGAACTGAGGAGGAGAAGAGGGAGAGAGGAGAGAACTGAGGAGGAGAAGAGGGAGAGAGGAGAGAACTGAGGAGGAGAAGAGGGAGAGAGGAGAGAACTGAGGAGGAGAAGAGGGAGAGAGGAGTGAACTGAGGAGGAGAAGAGGGAGAGAGGAGAGAACTGAGTAGGAGAATAGGGAGAGAGGAGAGAACTGAGGAGGAGAAGAGGGAGAGAGGATAGAACTGAGGAGGAGAAGAGGGAGAGAGCTGAGGAGAAGAAGAGGGAGAGAGGAGAGAACTGAGGAGGAGAAGAGGGAGAGAGGAGAGAACTGAGGAGGAGAAGAGGGAGAGAGGAGAGAACTGAGGAGGAGAAGAGGGAGAGAGGAGAGAACTGAGGAGGAGAATAGGGAGAGAGGAGAGAACTGAGGAGGAGAAGAGGGAGAGAGGAGAGAACTGAGGAGGAGACGAGGGAGAGAGGAGAGAACTGAGGAGGAGAAGAGGGAGAGAGGAGAGAACTGAGGAGGAGAATAGGGAGAGAGGGAAATAGAAAAGAAAAACGCTTGCGTGCCGCAACTCAGGGAAGAGCTGGAGGACAGAGAGGAGAAACTGTATCACTCTGAATGAGTGCTGGAGCAGGAGCGAGTGAGTGAAGAAGTGAGAAGGAGGAGAGGAAACTGTCCTAAACAAGGGGAATGGTAGATGTGTTGAGTTCCAGTGATGGAATCTGTGTGTTCCTGCTGCTGTGTGATGATGATGTGTCTGTTTTAAGTGGAGGGGGGATAAACCGCTAGACTGTAGTCCCTATAGAACATCATGGCCCCTCTGCTTTGAAAGAGGAGTTGAGTTGTGGGGGTTGGACAAATGTGACCCCCTCTTGACACTCCTTAGAGCTATAAGGAGAGGGTTGTGAGGCTGGGGGTGTGTATAGAAGTGGGAGGGGGGCTGAAGGTCTTGCTGAGGCTCGGGGAGACTGGGCTGGGGCTTCAAGATTGCAGGACTTTCCCAGAGAGACCAGATTTGGCTAGCCCCCATGCTGGGCTTTGAGAGGCCAGTGTGTGTGTGTGTGTGTGTGTGTGTGTGTGTGTGTGTGTGTGTGTGTGTGTGAATCTGGATAGCAGTGCTGGAACCGCGTGCTGTGTGTGAGAGGGGGTCCTACAGTATGTGAGGGAAGAGGGACTTGCCCCTGTGGCACCCACCTGATTCTTCTCCAGTTTGACAGCTTTGTCTGTGCACACTGTCAGCTGGTGCACCCCCTGCCAAGCCTGCCCCACTGCCTTCCTGTGAATTATTGAACAGACTGCTCTGGGGAGAGAGAGAGAGACAGGGAGAGGGATAGAGATGGAGAAAGAGAGAGCGAGAGAGAGACAGGGAGAGGGATAGAGATGGAGAAAGAGGGAGCGAGCGAGAGAGAGGGATAGAGATGGAGAAAGAGAAAGAGAGAGCGAGAGTCCTTCTGTAGCTCAGTTGGTAGAGCATGGCGCTTGTAATGCCAGGGTAGTGGGTTCGATCCCCAGGACCACCCATACGTAGAATGTATGCACACATGACTGTAAGTCGCTTTGGATAAAAGCGTCTGCTAAATGGCATATATTATTATTATATTAGAGAGGGAGAGAGAGGGAGAGAGAGGGAGAGAGAGAGAGGGAGAGAGAGAGAGAGAGAGAGAGAGGGAGAGAGAGAGAGAGAGAGATGGAGAAAGAGGGAGCGAGAGCGAGAGAAAGTTGGGAAAATACAGCATCATTCCTCTATCGTGATCACACACAATTGAACAAAGACGTGCAAAGAAGCAAATGCACACTCACACTGAACAACATGCACACATTACCCCCCCCCACACATACATACACACACGCACACACACTTGACATGACCAATCCACAACACAATTCACAGAGGTCAGCCTTCACAGAGCCCAGTTACCAGTGACATCATGCCACTGGGGCTGCCTCCTTTGTGCCTTCACTGCCTTGTCCTGTATGTACTTCCATTGAGAAGCGCTATCCCCTCTCTGTCTCATAGGGGGCGCTAATGGACTGTATCCACCTGTCTGCCCTTGTTCCGTGCCTTAGCGCTGGCTTTGTCAGTCTCTGGTGTTTATTCCCATGTGCCCCTTGGGCATGAGGAGGATTGGCACATCTATGAAGAGAAGCCCCCCTCCCTTTAGACGGCACATGCTCCCTCTTTTCCTACTCTTCCCTCTCTTTGTGTCTGAGAGCCAGGAAGAGACTGTGTGTTGGTTACGGATTGCATCAGATGCTGAGAGAGAGAGAGAGAGAGAGAGAGAGAGAGAGAGAGAGAGAGAGAGAGAGAGAGAGAGAGAGAGAGAGAGAGAGAGAGAGAGAGAGAGAGAGAGAGAGAGAGAGAGAGAGAGAGAGAGAGAGAGAGAGAGAGAGAGAGAGAGAGAGAGAGAGAGAGAGAGAGAGAGAGAGAGAGAGAGAGAGAGAGAGAGAGAGAGAGAGAGAGAGAGAGAGAGAGAGAGAGAGAGAGAGAGAGAGAGAGAGAGAGAGAGAGAGAGAGAGAGAGAGAGAGAGAGAGAGAGAGAGAGAGAGAGAGAGAGAGAGAGAGAGAGAGAGAGAGAGAGAGAAAAAAAAGATAGCTGTGGAGAGTAAAAAAATAAAAATAAATGAAGCATTACCAGAGACAGCTGAATGATTGCAGTGTATAGAAGTGGCAGCAGGGCTTCTCCTCCTCTCCTGTACTCTACGCATGCTAAACATAGACATTTATTCAGCTGCACTACCTTCATTCATATGCATTATTTTCTGTCCATATGCTCATGCATACAGACACTGTACAATACAGATGTAGGATCTTAATTTGAGTCAGTTTGCTACAGCAGGAAAATAATCCTGCATCATCAGGAAATGTGAATTATTATGTGCATTATAATTAATTGACATTTTTGGGGGTTTGATGCATTTTTCGTAGGAACATTTCTGAAATATCAAAGTGGAAATCACAAACTTCAGAAGCCTTTTAAAACCTAAAATACACGACTAGTTTTACATTTCCCGCAGGAATGTTCTCCTGCAATAAGGGTGATCAAATTAAGATCCTACACCTGTATATTCACGATTAGGTGCTATTCTCTGGTCCTCTCAACTCACTGTCTGTTGATGTGTGCCAGACAAAGAATTACGCTTTTTAGGTACTTTTGTAGTGTGAGGGATAATTCATTTTCTTTGCATACCAACACTGCAAATGGGTGTATGAATATTGGTTCGTGTGTATATTGCATGCATATGGTGTTTGTGTGTATGTATTAGAGGTCGACCGATTATGGTTTTTCAAAGCCGATACCGATTATTGGAGGACCAAAAAAAGCCGATACCGACTAATCGGACGATTTTTATATATATATATTTGTAATAATGACAATTACAACAATACTGAATGAACACTTATTTTAAATTAATATAATACATCAATAACATACATTTAGTCTCAAATAAATAATGAAACATGTTCAATTTGGTTTAAATAATGCAAAAACACAGTGTTGGAGAAGAAAGTATAAGTGCAATATGTGCCATGTAAAAAAGCTAACGTTTAAGTTCCTTGCTCAGAACATATGAAAGCTGGTGGTTCCTTTTAACATGAGTCTTTAATATATTCCCAGTTAAAAAGTTTTAGGTTGTAGTTATTATAGGACTATTTCTCTCTATACCATTTGTAATTCATATACCTTTGACGGTTGGATGTTCTAATAGGTACTTTAGTATTGCCAGCCTAATCTCGGGAGTTGATAGGCTTAAAGTCATAAACAGCGCAATGCTTGAAGCACAGCGAAGAGCTGCTGGCAAATGCAGGAAATTGCTGTTTGAATGAATGCTTACGAGCCTGCTGCTGCCTACCACCGCTCAGTCAGACTGCTCTATCAAATCATAGACTTAATTATAATATAATAACACACAGAAACACGAGCCTTAGGTCATTAATATGGTCAAATCAAATCAGGAAACTATAATTTCGAAAACAAAACGTTTATTCTTTCAATGAAATACGGAACCGTTCCGTATTTTATCTAACGGGTGGCACTACCTTCAATGTTATGTCATAATTATGTACAATTCTGGCAAATTAATTACGGTCTTTGTTAGGAAGAAATGGTCTTCGCACAGTTCGCAACGAGCCAGGCGGCCCAAACTGCTGCATATACCCTGACTCTGCTTACACTGAACGCAAGAGAAGTGACACAATTTCCCTAGTTAAAATAAATTCATGTTAGCAGGCAACATTAACTAAATATGCAGGTTTAAAAAAATATACTTGTATATTGATTTTAAGAAAGGCATTGATGTTTATGGTTAGGTACACATTGGTGCAACGACAGTGCTTTTTACACGAATGCGCTTGTTAAATCACCCGTTTGGCGCAGTAGGCTATGATTCAATGATAAATTAACAGGCACCGCATTGATTATATGCAATGCAGGACAAGCTAGATAAACTAGTAATATCATCAACCATGTGTAGTTAACTAGTGATTATGTTAAGATTGATTGTTTTTTATAAGATAAGTTTAATGCTAGCTAACACCTTATCTTGGTTCCTTGCTGCACTTCCGTAACAGGTAGTCAGCCTGCCACGCAGTCTCCTCGTGGAGTGCAATGTAATCGGCCATAATCAGTGTCCAAAAATGCAGATTACTGATTGTGATGAAAACATGAAATCATCCCTAATTAATCGGCCATTCCGATTAAACGGTCGACCTCTAGTATGTATGTGAGTGTATGCATGTGTCTTATAGTGTGTGTGTGCTCCTAGTATGAGGCTGTTTGGATGGCTTCCCTCACTCCCCTCAGCCAGGAGGGAGCCAATGACATTGAGACATTAACCATCTCCCTGGCAACGGATATTTGGTGTCAGGCTACATCACAAGGTCACTCCATTACCTCAGGAAGGTCAAATAAAGGAGACCCCCCCCCTTCTTTTCCCCGCTCCCCCCCACACCTTCACATCCGGAGAGATGCATCTCAGAGTGGCGTGTTAATTGTTTCCCATTGCGGGTGGCTGAGAGGTTGGAACAGATCACTGGCAGTTCATTCTACTGGTTTGACTGCTCTGAAGCCTCAGTGATTGTGGCACACTCCTAAGGGATAAGGAGGGCTTGCTCTGAGCTGAACCTGGCTACGGTGTGTGTTTGTGTTTGCACACATTTGTGTAGGGGTCCTGGTGCAGCGCAGGCATGTGCATCCAATGGTTTCCATTGCAATTGACTCGTAGGGTATGGTTGAGTGGCTCAGTCACTTCACAAGGCGTTTCCCTCCTTTTAACCGCTGGGCTTTCTTCATGGGATACTGCTCAGTTTAGCCCCTTTCAACTGGAAGATGACTGAAGAGCGCGAAGGGAAAGAAGCTGAGAACATACTGCGCCTTTTTCTGAGAACATACTGCGCCTTTTTCTGCCAGTCATTTACCAACCAGCCTGTTACAGTACATACTACTGCTTAGGAATAATAGTAATGGCATCCGCAGTTATTTACTGTTCATTTCTGTTCATTTGTATGTGATCAGGTTAAATCATTGTGGTTCACATCAGCATTGTAATTGGTGGGATGAAAGTATCCTAGAAAACACACCCTGATTTATTTCTGAGTGGCTCAATTCATCATGGTGACTCCCAGACATATTACTATTCAGCTAAACAACAACACTACTGGGGAATGGAACAATACCACATCAGTGACCTGTGATAATGCTAGACTTGTTTTAGACACCATCAGGGTTGGGGTCAGAACTGTTTCAATTCTACCAGAAATTTCTTACGTGCAAAATGTTGCCATTAATTGTCAGTTAGGAATATACTTTTCTCCTGTCTCATATTTATATATTTTTCCTATCGCGCCCTCATTGTCCCCCAGCTGCCCACCTCCTCATCTCCCCATCTCCCCATCTCCTCACCTCCCCACCTCCTCACCTCCTCACCTCCCCACCTCCTCACCTCCTCACCTTCCCACCTCCCCACCTCACCTCCCCACATCACCGCCTCCTCACCTCCTCACCTTCTCACCTCCCCACCTCACCTCCCCACATCACCACCTCACCACCTCACATCACCAACTCACCTCCTCACATCACCACTTCACCTCCCCACATCACCTCCTCACCACCTCACATCACCACCTCACCTCCCCACATCACCACCTCACCACCTCATCTACCCACATCACCATCTCACATCACCTCCTCACCTCCTCACCTCCTCACCTCCCCACCTCACCTCCTCACCACCTCACCACCTCCTCACCTCCCCACATCACCACCTCCTCACCTCCCCACATCACCACCTCACATCACCACTCATCTCCTCACCTCCCCACATCACCACCTCACCACCTCACATCACCATCTCACCTCCCCACATCACCACCTCACCACTTCACCTCACCACCTCCTCACCTCCCCACCTCACCACCTCCTCACCTCCCCACATCACCACCTCCTCACATCACCATCTCCCCACCTCCCCACCTCCCCTCATCACCACCTCACCTCCCCACATCACCTCCTCACCTCACCAACTTCACATCACCACCTCATATCACCACCCCACCTCCTCACATCACCACCTCACCACCTCACGTCACCACCTCTCCACCTCATCACCACCTCACCACCTCTCCTCCCCACCTCCTCACATCACCACCTCATCTCCTCACCACCTCACCACCTCACCTACTCACCTCCCCACATCACCACCTCACCTCCTCACCACCTCCTCACCTCTCCACATAACCACCTCCTCACATCCCCACATCACCACCTCACATCACCTCCTCACCACCTCACCACCTCACATCACCACCTCACCTCCCCACATCACCTCCTCACATCACCACCTCCTCACATCACCACCTCACCTCCTCACCGCCTCACCGATCTCACCTCCTCACCTCCCCACATCACCACCTCACCTCCTCACCACCTCCTCACCTCTCCACATAACCAGCTCCTCACATCACCACCTCCTCACATCCCCACATCACCATCTTACATCACCACCTCACCTCCTCTTCTCCTCACCACCTCACCACCTCACCACCTCACCACCTCACCACCTCACATCACCACCTCACCTCCCCACATCACCTCACATCACCACCTCCCCACATCACCACCTCCTCACCTCCCCACATCACCACCTCCTCACCTCCCCACATCACCACCTCCCCACATCGCCACCTCACCACCTCACCTCCCCACATCACCTCCTCACCAACTGCACATCACCACCTCATATCACCACCTCACCACTTCTCCACCTTATCACCACCTCACCACCCCACCTCCTCACATCACCACCTCACATCACCACCTCTCCACCTCATCACCACCTCACCACCTCTCCTCCCCACCTCCTCACATAACCACCTCATCTCCTCACCACCTCACCACATCACCTACTCACATCCCCACATCACCACCTCACCTCCTCACCACCTCCTCACCTCTCCACATAACCACCTCCTCACATCACCAACTCCTCACATCCCCACATCACCACCTCACATCACCTCCTCACCACCTCACCACCTCACATCACCACCTCACCTCCCCACATCACCTCACATCACCACCTCCCCACATCACCACCTCCTCACCTCCCCACATCACCACCTCCCTACATCACCACCTCACCACCTCCTCACCTCCCCCTCCCCTTCTCCCTACCTCCCCACATCCCTACCTCCCTACCTGCTCACCTCCTCAACTCACCACCTCCCCACCCTTCACCTCCTCCTCCCTACCTCCCCACCCCCCACCTCCCCTTCTCCCTACCTCCTCACCTCACCACCTCATTCCTCCCCACCTTCTCACCCCCCTCCCCACCTCCTTACCTCTTCACCCCCTCCCCTTCTCCCTACTTCCTCACCTCCCCCTCCCCACCTCCCCTTTTCCCTACCTCCTCACCTCCCTACCTCCCCATCTCCAAACTCACAATCCTTTAATAGGTCCATTTATTGACTTACAAACAGCAGAGGGAAACATTTCCTTTATCCTCTGTGATTGAAATAGTGCCATGTAAACACCTCGGTCACCGAGGAGAGAGAGGGGATCAATAGAAATAAAGGCTTTATATACACCAGCACAGCAGCCACCATATCCTCCTTGTATAGCTAGCTGTGCTCTCCAATGTGTAGGTAAAGTCTGTCTAGCTTTCTGAGATCTGTTGACTGTAGGCTATTTACCATCTACAGAGACTTTCCTTAAGCCCCTGGTTCCTGTGTTGTATTATATGGAGCATATAGTAATGGATGTTGTTCCAGTTGGCACTATGTCTATCTGCAACGCTGATCACTAAAAATGATTTCCATTTGATATAATTGTGTGGTGCTTTGAAAGGACCAGTAGGTGTACTGTACATGACATGTACAATAGTTTGTCCTTGAACCAGGAGTCACTTTATTCAACAACAGCAGCCATATAAATTGATAGATCTCTGTTTAAGCGCTAACATTGTGCTAGCTGGCAGCAACAAAGGCTAAGGCTACTCACCAGGCAACCAATTAATAATGTAGGGCTGGGTGGCTGCATTCTCCTGATCTCCTGGTTAAAATGAGAGGCGTTTGGAAGGGATGGGAGAGGAGACAGAGGGTCTTCCTACTGGTCACTGTCATGCTACGGGCGTCAGCCTTGTTCTGTCAGTCTGTAAAGAGGTCACAGCAGATTTGAGCTGCCCGTTCGTCTAGTAACAGTCATTATCATCCAGACAGATTAAGATAATTCACAATTGAGATTCGACAGTGGTGCGGGGAGCCAAAGTCTGGTCAGTGAAGTGGTGGAACAGATTAGTGGGGATCATCGCATGGAGATTCACATTTGCGCTAGTCTGTATAAATGCACGTGGTGTGCTTAGTATGCATATGAGTGTGGATAATGAAATCTAGCCAGAACACAAAATCTCATTTCTCTCTCTCTCACTCACCATTATTCAGACCCCCCAGTGGTGCTGGTCCATGTTGTGTGGCAGGCTGCTCAGTGTGGTGCCATTGACACAGGAACAAATGTTGTCACCTCGTAGACATCACCAGTGGCTCTCGTACAGAACAAAGCCATGCTCGGTGTATGCATTGAATCACATGTACATGTGTTCAAACAACCTTGCTGTGATATGTAGGGCTCTTAGGTAAGACACATACATACACACTCACAGATGCATACACACTCACAGATGCATACACACTCACAGATGCACACACACACACACACACACACACACACACACACACACACACACACACACACACACACACACACACACACACACACACACACACACACACACACACACACACACACACACACGGTCCCGGGGACAGTAGAAGGAGTGACTGTGTATGGGTTCTCTCCTGCTCTGCAGTGTGTGATTGATTTGAGCATAAAAGCATTAATTGTGCTCAGTACCAAGCCATTAAACCTGGCTGTGATCTCAGCATTAAGTGTGGAGGAATCTGAGAGTGTGTGGCGCTGAATTATTCACCTCCCCCTCTCTCCTCTTTCTCTCTCTCCTCTCTCTAGCTCTCTCTTTCTCTCCTTGCTGCTGTCGCTTCCTCGCCACTCTCTCCGCTCTCTCCTACCTCTCTCTACCTCCAGTGTTGTCAGCCCCGGGGCTAGGCTCCACCATCACTCCTGTTCATTTATTAATACCCGGCTCTTTCAGCAAACAGCACATCTCCACCTAGCCTGCTGGCCTGCCTGCCACTGAGCATTGTATGGCACACAGCACTGCCTAAGCACCCCCTCAGAGGCAGGAACCCAATGTCCACACACACTGACACACACACGCTTACTGTGCAGAAAAATGCCATTTGCAAAGGACAGGCTGCATCAATCTCACTGTTGCTTTTGTAGATCCTCACGTGGTCAGTCAAGTGCCATTTTCATCTTGTCAGTGAGTACGGTTACATACACGATTGTTTTGGATAGTCCGATTACAGTTTTTTTCAATTGCTAACAAGCATTGATCAATACTGAAGCCACTTTTTCAAAACTCGTCGCACAGTCTGCATTACCAACATACATCTTGTTCAAACAGTTTCTCACCTCCAAAACTCACTAAACCACTAAAACACTTCACACGTCTCAAAATAAGCTCGTTCGACCATAACACTGGCAACAATTGTCACTCAGAAAGTATACATTGTCACTCATAACACACTGACCTAAAAAACACTAACAACTGAGAGCATTACATAAATGATGAAGTTTGAGGTTTGTTTTTCACAAACAGTTGAAGTCTGAAGTTTACATACACCTTAGCCAAATACAGTACTTCCGGCGCCGACAGAGATGGCCGCCTCGCTTCGCGTTCCTAGGAAACTATGCAGTATTTTGTTTTTTTACGTGTTATTTCTTACATTGGTACCCCAGGTAATCTTAGGTTTCATTACATACTGTCGGGAGGAACTACTGAATATAAGAGCAACGTCGACTCACCATCATTACGACCAGGAATATGACTTTCCCGAAGCGGATCCTGTGTTCTGCCTTCTTCCCAGTACAATGGATCGGATCCCAGCCGGCGACCCAAAACAACGATGTCGTAAAAGGGGCAACCGAAGTGGTCTTCTGGTCAGGCTCCGGAGACGGGAAAATCGCGCACCGCTCCCTAGCATACTACTCGCCAATGTCCAGTCTCTTGACAACAAGGTTGATGAAATCCGAGCACGGGTAGCATTCCAGAGAGACATCAGAGACTGTAACGTTCTTTGCTTCACGGAAACATGGCTCACTCGAGAGACTCTATCGGAGTCGGTGCAGCCATCTGGTTTCTTCACGCATCGGGCCGACAGAAACAAGCATCTTTCTGGTAAGAAGAGGGGCAGGGGCGTATGCTTTATGATTAACGAGATGTGGTGTGATCATAACAACATACAGGAACTCAAGTCCTTCTGTTCACCTGACTTAGAATTCCTCACAATCAAATGTCGACCGCATTATCTACCAAGGGAATTCTCTTCGATTATAATCACAGCCGTATATATTCCCCCCAAGCAGACACATCGACGGCCCTGAACGAACTTTTTTTGAATCTATGTAAACTGGAAACCACATATCCTGAGGCTGCATTCATTGTAGCTGGGGATTTTAACAAGGCTAATCTGAAAACAAGACTCCCTAAATTCTATCAGCATATTGATTGTGCAACCAGGGTTGGTAAAACCCTGGATCATTGTTATTCTAACTTCCACAACGCATATAAGGCCCTCCCCCACCCTCCTTTCGGAAAAGCTGACCACGACTCCATTTTGTTGCTTCCAGCCTACAGACAGAGACTAAAACAAGAAGCTCCCACGCTCAGGTCTGTTCAACGCTGGTCCGACCAACCTGATTCCACGCTTCAAGACTGCTTCGATCACGTGTATTGGGATATGTTCCGCATTGCGTCCAACAACAACATTGACGAATACGCTGATTCGGTGAGCGAGTTCATTAGAAAGTGCATTGACGATGTTATACCCACAGCAACGGTTAAAACATTCCCAAACCAGAAACCGTGGATTGATGGCAGCATTCGCGTGAAACTGAAAGTGCGAACCACTGCTTTTAACCAGGGCAAGGTGACCAGAAACATGACTGAATACAAACAGCGTAGCTATTCCCTCTGCAAGGCAATCAAACAAGCTAAGCGTCAGTATAGAGACAAAGTAGAGCCGCATTTCAACGGCTCAGACACAAGAGGTATGTGGCAGGGTCTACAGTCGATCCTGGATTACAAAAAGAAAACCAGCTCCGTCGTGGACTAGTATGTCTTGCTCCCAGACAGACTAAATAACTTTTTGCTCGCTTTGAGGACAATACAGTGCCACTGACACGGCCCGCTACCAAAACCTGCGGACTCTCCTTCACTGCAGCCGACGTGAGTAAAACATTTAAACGTGTTAACCCTCGCAAGGCTGCAGGCCCAGACGGCATCCCCAGCCGCGTCCTCAGAGCATGCGCAGACCAGCTGGCTGGTGTGTTTACGGACATATTCAATCAATTCTTATCCCAGTCTGCTGTTCCCACATGCTTCAAGAGGGCCACCATTGTTCCTGTTCCCAAGAAAGCTAAGGTAACTGAGCTAAACGACTACCGCCCCGTAGCACTCACTTCCGTCATCATGAAGTGCTTTGAGAGACTAGTCAAGGACCATATCACCTCCACCCTACCTGACACCCTAGACCCACTCCAATTTGCTTACCGCCCAAATAGATCGACAGATGACGCAATCGCAACCACACTGCACACTGCCCTAACCCATCTGGACAAGAGGAATACCTATGTGAGAATGCTGTTCATCAACGACAGCTCAGCATTTGACACCATAGTACCCTCCAAACTCGTCATCAAGCTCGAGACCCTGGGTCTCGACCCTGCCCCGTGCAACTGGGTCCTGGACTTCCTGACGGGTCGCTCCCAAGTGGTGAGGGTAGGAAACAACATCTCCACCCCGCTGATCCTTAACACTGGGGCCCCACAATGGTGCGTTCTGAGCCCTCTCCTGTACTCCCTGTTCACCCACGACTGCGTGGCCATGCACGCCTCCAACTCAATCATCAAGTTTGCGGACGACACTACAGCGGTAGGCTTGATTACCAACAAGGACGAGGCGGCCTACAGGGAGGAGGTGAGGGCCCTCAGAGTGTGGCGTCAGGAAAATAACCTCACACTCAACGCCAACAAAACAAAGGAGATGATTGTGATCTTCAGGAAACAGCAGAGGGAGAACCCCTCTATCCACATCGACAGGACAGTAGTGGAGAGGGTAGTAAGTTTTAAGTTCCTCGGCGTACACATCACGGACAAACTGAATTGGTCCACCCACACATACAGCGTTGTGAAGAGGCACAGCAGGAGGCTGAAGAAATTTGGCTTGTCACCAAAAGCACTCACAAACTTCTACAGATAGACAATCGAGAGCATCCTTTCGGGCTGTATCACCGCCTGGTACGGCAACTTCTCCACCCACAACCGTAAGGCTCTCCAGAGGGTAGTGAGGTCTGCACAACGCATCACCGGGGGCAAACTACTTGCCCTCCAGGACACCTACACCACACGATGTCACAGGAAGGCCAACAAGATCATCAAGCACAACAACCACCCGAGCCGTTACCTGTTCACCCTGCTATCATCCAGAAGGTACAGGTGCATCAAAGCAGGGACCGAGAGACTGAAAAACAGCTTCTATCTCAAGGTCATCAAACTGTTAAACAGCCACCACTAACATTGAGTGGCTGCTGCCAACACACTGACTCAACTCCAGCCACTTTAATAATGGAAATTGATGTAAAACAATTTATCACTAGCACTTTAAACAATGCAACTTAATATAATATAATGTTTACATACCCTACATTACTCATCTCATATGTATATGTACAGTATATACTGTACTCTATATCATCTACTGCATCTTTATGTAATACATGTATCACTAGCCACTTTAAACTATGCCACTTTGTTTACATATCCTACATTACTCATCTCATATGTATATACTGTACTCGATACCATCCACTGCATCTTGCCTATGCCGTTCTGTACCATCACTCATTCATATATCTTCATGTACATATTCTTTATCCCCTTACACTTGTGTGTATATGGTAGTAGTTGTGGAATTGTTAGGTTAGATTATTCATTGGTTATTACTGCATTGTCGGAACTAGAAGCACAAGCATTTCGCTACACTCGCACTAACATCTGCCAACCATGTGTATGTGACAAATAAAATTTGATTTCATTTGATTTAAACTCAGTTTTTCACAATTCCTGACATTTAATCCTAGTAAAAATGCTCTGTCTTAGGTCAGTTAGGATAATAATAATAATAATAATATATGCCATTTAGCAGACGCTTTTATCCAAAGCGACTTACAGTCATGTGTGCATACATTCTACGTATGGGTGGTGCCGGGAATCGAACCCACTACCCTGGCGTTACAAGCGCCATGCTCTACCAACTGTGCTACAGAAGGACCATTTGTTAAAGGATCACCACTTTATTTTAAGAATGTGAAATGTCAGAATAGTAGTAGAGAGTGATTTATTTCAGCTTTTATTTCTTTCATCACATTCCCAGTGGGTCAGAAGTTTACATACATTCAATTAGTATTTGGTAGCATTGCCTTTAAATGTTTTAACTTGGGTCAAACGTTTCGGGTAGCCTTCCACAAGCTTCTCACAATAAGTTGGGTGAATTTTGGCCCATTCCTGCTGATAGAGCTGGTGTACCTGAGTCAGGTTTGTAGGCCTCCTTGCTCGCACACGCTTTTTCAGTTCTGCCGACAAATTTTCTACGGGATTGAGGTCAGGGCTTTGTGATATCCACTCCAAAACCTTGACTTTGTTGTCCTTAAGCCATTTTGCCACAACTTTGGAAGTGTGCTTGGGGTCATTGTCCATTTGGAAGACACTTTTGCGACCAAGAAATGCGATCAAGAAATGTTGCTTCAATATATCCACATAATTTTCCATCCTCATGATGCAATCTATTTTGTGAAGTTCACCAGTCCCTCCTGCAGCAAAGCACCCCCAGAACATGATGCTGCCAACCCAGTTGGGATGGTGTTCTTCGGCTTGCAAGCTTCACCCTTTTTCCTCCAAACATAACAATGGTCATTATGGACAAACAGATATATTTTTGTTTCATCAGACCAGAGGACATTTCTCCAAAAAGTACGATCTTTGTCCCCATGTGCAATTGCAAACAATAGTCTGGCTTTTTATGGTGGTTTTAGAGCAGTGGCTTCTTCCTTGCTGAGAGGCCTTTCAGGTTATGTCGATATAGGACTCGTTTTACTGGGGATATATAGTGGGGAGAACAAGTATTTGATACACTGCCAATTTTGCAGGTTTCCCTACTTACAAAGCATGTAGAGGTCTGTATTTTTTTTAAATCATAGGTACACTTCAACTGTGAGAGACGGAATCTAAAACAAAAATCCAGAAAATCACATTGTATGATTTTTAAGTAATTAATTTGCATTTTATTGCATGACATAAGTATTTGATACATCAGAAAAGCAGAACTTAATATTTGGTACGGAAACCTTTCTTTGCAATGACAGAGGTCATACGTTTCCTGTAGGTCTTGACCAGGCTTGCACACACTGCAGCAGGGATTTTGGCCCACTCCTCCATACAGACCTTCTCCAGATCCTTCAGGTTTCGGTGCTGTCGTTGGGCAATACGGACTTTCAGCTCCCTCCAAAGATGTCCTATTGGGTTCAGGTCTGGAGGCTCGCTAGGCCACTCCAGGACCTTGAGATGCTTCTTAAGGAGCCACTCCTTAGTTGCCCTGGCTGTGTGTTTCGGGTCGTTGTCATGCTGGAAGACCCAGCCACGACCCATCTTCAATGCTCCTGAGGGAAGGAGGTTGTTGGCCAAGATCTCGCAATAAATGGCCCCATCCGTCCTCCCCTCAATACGGTGCAGTCGTCCTGTCCCCTTTGCAGAAAAGCATCCCCAAAGAATGATGTTTCCACCTCAATGCTTCATGGGATGGTGTTCTTGGGGTTGTGCTTATCCTTCTTCTTCCTCCAAACACGGCGATTGGAGTTTAGACCAAAAAGCTCTATTTTTGTCTTATCAGACCACATGACCTTCTCCCATTCCTCCTCTGGATCATCCAGATGGTCATTGGAAAACTTCAGATGGGCCTGGACATGCGCTGGCTTGAGCAGGGGGACATTGCGTGTACTGCAGGATTTTAATCCATGACAGCGTAGTGTGTTACTAATGGTTTTCTTTGAGACTGTGGTCCCAGCTCTCTTCAGGTCATTGACCAGGTCCTGCCGTGTAGTTCTGGGCTGATCCCTCACCTTCCTCATGATCATTGATGCCCCACGAGGTGAGATCTTGAATGGAGCCCCAGACCGAGGGTGATTGACCGTCATCTTGAACTTCTTCCATTTTCTAATAATTGCGCCAACAGTTGTTGCCTTCTCACCAAGCTGCTTGCCTATTTTCCTGTAGCCCATCCCAGCCTTGTTCAGGTCTACAATTTTATCCCTGATGTCCTTACACAGCTCTCTGATCTTGGCCATTGTGGAGAGGTTGGAGTCTGTTTGATTGAGTGTGTGGACAGGTGTCTTTTATACAGGTAACGAGTTCAAACAGGTGCAGTTAATACAGGTAATGAGTGGAGAACAGGAGGACTTCTTAAAGAAAAACTAACAGGTCTGTGAGAGCTGGAATCCTTACTGGTCAGTAGGTGATCAAATATGTATGTCATGCAATAAATGCAAATGAATTACTTAAAAATCATACAATGTGATTTTTTTTATTTTTGTTTTAGATTCCATCTCTCACAGTTGAAGTGTACCTATGATAAAAATGACCTCTAAAAATGACCTCTACATGCTTTGTAAGTAGGAAAGCTTGCAAAATCGGCAGTGTATCAAATACTTCACAAGGTCCTTTGCTGTTGTTCTGGGATTGATTTGCACTTTTCGCGCCAAGGTAACGTACAAAAGTACATTCATCTCTAGGAGACAGAATGTGTCTCCTTCCTGAGCGGTATGACGGCTGCGTGGTCCCATTGTGTTTATACTTGCTTATTATTGTTTGTACAGATGAACGTGGTACCTTCAGCCATTTGGAAATTGCTTTGTAAATCGGTATTTTGTTATAGAATAAGAATAACACCTGTCCCTTTATTGACTGTAATTAAGTAAATGTAACAGGAATTAATCAGAAATGCAGCAATTTGCTTCAATAGCCTTTATTTTTGCATATATCTTTGCATAAAGTAATTTACTTGTGAAAAATATGAAGTTGAAACAAAAAACAAATTCCTGAAATTCCAGGGCTGCAATAATAATGACAAAAAAAAATCATCAACATGTATAATATAATCACTCATACTGTACAGTACTGTGAGGGTTCTAGTTCTCATCAACATGTATAGTATAATCACTCATACTGTACAGTACTGTGAGGGTTCTAGTTCTCATCAACATGTGTAGTATAATCACTCATACTGTACAGTACTGTGAGGGTTCTAGTTCTCATCAACATGTATAGTATAATCACTCATACTGTACAGTACTGTGAGGGTTCTAGTTCTCATCAACATGTGTAGTATAATCACTCATACTGTACAGTACTGTGAGGATTCTAGTTCTCATCAACATGTATAGTATAATCACTCATACTGTACAGCACTGTGAGGATTCTAGTTCTCATCAACATGTATAGTATAATCACTCATACTGTACAGTACTGTGAGGATTCTAGTTCTCATCAACATGTATAGTATAATCACTCATACTGTACAGTACTGTGAGGATTCTAGTTCTCATCAACATGTATAGTATAATCACTCTTACTGTACAGTACTGTGAGGATTCTAGTTCTCATCAACATGTATAGTATAATCACTCATACTGTAGAGTAATGTGAGGATTCTAGTTCTCATCAACATGTGTAGTATAATCACTCATACTGTACAGTACTGTGAGGGTTCTAGTTCTCATCAACATGTGTAGTATAATCACTCATCAACATTTGTAGTATAATCACTCATACTGTACAGTACTGTGAGGGTTCTAGTTCTCATCAACATGTGTAGTATAATCACTCATACTGTACAGTACTGTGAGGGTTCTAGTTCTCATCAACATGTATAGTATAATCACTCATACTGTGTAGTACTGTGAGGATTCTAGTTCTCATCAACATGTGTAGTATAATCACTCACATTGTACAGTACTGTGAGGGTTCTAGTTCTCATCAACATGTATAGTATAATCACTCATCAACATGTGTAGTATAATCACTCATACTGTACAGTACTGTGAGGGTTCTAGTTCTCATCAACATGTGTAGTACAATCACTCATCAACATGTATATTATAATCATTCATACTGTACAGTACTGTGGGGGTTCTAGTTCTCATCAACATGTGTAGTATAATCACTCACATTGTACAGTACTGTGAGGGGTCTAGTTCTCATCAACATGTATAGTATAATCACTCATCAACATGTGTAGTATAATCACTCATACTGTACAGTACTGTGAGGGTTCTAGTTCTCATCAACATGTGTAGTACAATCACTCATCAACATGTATATTATAATCATTCATACTGTACAGTACTGTGAGGGTTCTAGTTCTCATCAACATGTGTAGTATAATCACTCATCAACATGTGTAGTATAATCACTCATACTTTACAGTACTGTGAGGGTTCTAGTTCTCATCAACATGTATAGTATAATCACTCATCAGCATGTGTAGTATAATCACTCATACTGTACAGTACTGTGAGGGTTCTAGTTCTCATCAACATATATAGTATAATCACTCATACTGTACAGTACTGTGAGGGTTCTAGTTCTCATCAACATGTATACTATAATCACTCATACTGTACAGTACTGTGAGGGTTCTAGTTCTCATCAACATGTGTAGTATAATCACTCATACTGTACAGTACTGTGAGGGTTCTAGTTCTCATCAACATGTATAGTATAATCACTCATACTGTACAGTACTGTGAGGGTTCTAGTTCTCATCAACATGTATAGTATAATCACTCATACTGTACAGTACTGTGAGGATTCTAGTTCTCATCAACATGCATTGTATAATCACTCATACTGTACAGTACTGTGAGGGTTCTAGTTCTCATCAACATGTATAGTATAATCACTCATACTGTACAGTACTGTGAGGATTCTAGTTCTCATCAAATCAAAATCAAATCAAATTGATTTATATAGCCCTTTGTACATCAGCTGATATCTCAAAGTGCTGTACAGAAACCCAGCCTAAAACCCCAAACAGCAAGCAATGCAGGTGTAGAACCACGGTGGCTAGGAAAAACACCCTAGAAAGGCCAAAACCTAGGAAGAAACCTAGAGAGGAACCAGGCTATGTGGGGTGGCCAGTCCTCTTTTGGCTGTGCCGGGTGGAGATTATAACAGAACATGGCCAAGATGTTCAAATGTTCATAAATGACCAGCATGGTCGAATAATAATAAGGCAGAACAGTTGAAACTGGAGCAGCAGCACGACCAGGTGGACTGGGGACAGCAAGGACTCATCATGTCAGGTCGTCCTGGGGCATGGTCCTAGGGCTCAGGTCCTCCGAGAGGGAGAAGGAAAGAGAGAAGGAGAGAATTAGAGAACGCACACTTCGATTCGCACAGGACACCGAATAGGACAGGAGAAGTACTCCAGATATAACAAACTGACCCGAGCCCCCCGACACATAAACTACTGCAGCATAAATACTGGAGGCTGAGACAGGAGGGGTCAGAAGACACTGTGGCCCCATCCGAGGACACCCACGGACAGGGCCAAACAGGAAGGATATAACCCCACCCACTTTGCCAAAGCACAGCCCCCACACCACTAGAGGGATATCAACATGTATAGTATAATCACTCATACTGTACAGTACTGTGAGGGTTCTAGTTCTCATCAACATGTATAATATAATCACTCATACTGTACAGTACTGTGAGGGTTCTAGTTCTCATCAACATGTGTAACGGATGTGAAACGGCTAGCTTAGTTAGCGGTGTGCGCTAAGTAGCGTTTCAATCGGTTACGTCACTTGCTCTGAGACCTTGAAGTAAGGGCCGCGGCTTTTGTGGAGCGATGGGTAATGATGCTTCGAGGGTGACTGTTGTCGTTGTGTGCAGAAGGTCCCTGGTTCGCGCCCGGGTATGGGCGAGGGGACGGTTTAAAATTATACTGTTACACATGTATAGTATAATCACTCATCAACATGTGTCGTAT
This sequence comes from Oncorhynchus keta, assembly GCF_023373465.1. Taxonomy (NCBI): domain Eukaryota; kingdom Metazoa; phylum Chordata; class Actinopteri; order Salmoniformes; family Salmonidae; genus Oncorhynchus; species Oncorhynchus keta. The sequence goes on along the minus strand of NC_068433.1, from coordinate 27,355,398 downwards.
AATCACTCATACTGTACAGTACTGTGAGGGTTCTAGTTCTCATCAACATGTATAGTATAATCACTCATACTGTACAGTACTGTGAGGATTCTAGTTCTCCCTCTCTCCTGCATTTGGCCACAAGTTCTCATCAATATCACAGCTGGCCATGCATCTTGGAAAGTATCTTCAGGAATGTCTAATCCAACCCTGGCTGTCTTCAGGAAAAGTGTCTCCACACCCCGCATTCATGGCATCCTGTAAGGACATCTGGTCATAAAGGTTCCACCTCCACACAGAGAAAAACCCCTCTATGGGATTTAGGAAGGGGGAATGTGGAGGCAGGAATTGTGCTGACATCCTAGGATGTGCAGCAAACCAGTCTGTGACTGCAGCAGAGTGGTGGAACTATCCCACACAACAACGAAGGTAGGGGAGTTTCTGGCCCCTCTCTCCTCCGCTGGCACAAGACGATTATGCAGCTCATCCAGAAAATAAATGAGCCTCTCTGTATTGTAGGGGCCAATGAGTGGTTTGTGTAACAGCAAACCATCATTGGACAGTGCTGCTCACATTGTGATGTTAGCTCCTGTCTGGCCTGGGACATCCACGGTTGCTCTCTGTCCAATCACTTTTCTTCCGCTGCGGCGTGTTTTTGCTAAGTTGAATCCAACTTCATCCACAAAGATGAATGTATATGCAGTTTGCCTGGCTTCCATCTCCATTACTTTCTAAAATACAGTAGATCCACAGTTTTACAGTACTTTACATTATGCATAGCTGTGTATGTTCCCTGTTTGGTTATTGAACAGACATCTTACCTGGACATATTGATACCAGAGTTCTATCACGCGTTCACCGTTTCTCTCAAAGGGTACAGTGTACAACTGCTTCATACTTATTTGATGTTTCTCTGGGACTCTGACAATTGTCGTTGTCCTGACCGTATTCACATTCTCAAAAGTTATATTGTCTGCCAGCGCTCCTGTCACGTTCTGACCTTAGTTTCTTTTTATGTCTTTGTGTCTTCTTTTTTCTAGGTTATATTTTCTACGTGTTTGGCCTAGTATGGTTCTCAATCAGATGCAGGTGTCGTTCGTTGTCTCTGATTGAGCATCATACTTAGGTAGCCTTTTCCCACCTGTGTTTTGTGGGTGATTATTTTCTGTTTAGTGTGTCTGCACCAGACAGAACTGTTTGTTTCAGTTTTGGTTCTCTTGTTGTTTTTTGTCATTAAGTGTTCCGTTCTATTAAATATCATGAACACTTACCACGCTGCGTATTGGTACGATCTCTCATACTCCTCGTCAGAGGAAGACGAATGCAGTTACAGCTCCGTCCTGAATTTCCCACAGTTTTATTGCATTGTTGCCAATTACCATGTCAACAATGGCAATTTCCTGCTCATCTGATAATATTCTGCCTCTCCCTCCTGTGGGAGGCAACCTTTTGATCCTACTGAAAAACACAAAACAATCAATATATTTCAAAATGTAAACATACTGTATTGTACTGTAATATGGAGTTTGATTATCATTGAAGGATGCACATCTCACCTGTTGTTTTGCCGGAAAATGTGTACTATTGATGCAACTGTTGAATGCTGCAGATTTGGTTGCACCCTTAAACCGGCCTCGCTCAAAGAGAGACCATGGTTTACAACATGGTCAATAATTGTGGCCCTTATCTCATCAGAGACCACCCTCTTGGTCTTCCTCTCCTTTGTCCTCCATGCATTCTCCCTCTCCCTGTCACTCTTCTTTCCCCACCAACCTGTCTTCCTTGATCCGTGTTTCCAAACTACAGTTAAAACATTTTTTTTAGCTAGGACCCATTTCATACTACATAATAATTCACTTTAAAAAAAACTCTTTACACAGTTCTCCTAGTCAACTTTCAGCTTGGCACATCAGTTAATTTCACATCCAAAATGCACTAAAACTACCAAAACACTTCATACGTGTCTCAAATAACCTCATTGTTCCATAACACTAGCAAAGGTTGTCACCCAAAAAGCACACTTTGTCACTGTCACGATCGTCGTATGGAGTAGACCAAAGCGCAGTGTGGTTAGAATACATTCTTCTTTATTTAATGAAGAACACAAAGAATACTTAAACAAAAACAACGTGACGCTATGATAACGAGCTATGATAACGAGACCCCACTCTACCATAGTCATTGCCCTCTTCAAGGGCCTCTTCAGAGGGACGACCCTCGCCTTCGACCTAGGGTCTAAGATCCTAATTAAAGGCCCCACTGGACTGGGGGGCAGCTCCGGACTGAGGGGCAGCTCCGGACTGAGGGGCAGCTCCGGACTGAGGGACAGCTCCGGACTGAGGGACAGCTCTGGACTGAGGGACAGCTCTGGCAGCTCCTGGCTGGCTGACGGCTCTGGCAGCTCCTTGCTGGCTGACGGCTCTGGCAGGTCCTGGCTGACTGATGGCTCAGGACAGTTTGGCGGCTCAGGACAGACTGGCGGCTCTAGCGGCTCAGGACAGATGGGAGACTCTAGCGGCTCAGGACAGACTGGCGGCTCTAGCGGCTCTAGCGGCTCAGGACAGACTGGCGGCTCTAGCGGCTCAGGACAGACTGGCGGCTCTAGCGGCTCAGGACAGACGGGAGACTCTAGCGGCTCAGGACAGACGGGAGACTCTAGCGGCTCAGGACAGATGGGAGACTCTAGCAGCTCAGGACGGACGGGACACTCTAGTAGCTCAGGACAGATGGGACACTCTAGTAGCTCAGGACAGACGGGAGACTCTAGCAGCTCAGGACAGACGGGAGACTCTAGAAGCTCAGGACAGACTGGACACTCTAGCAGCTCAGGACAGGAGGAAGGCTCTGGCAGCGCTGGACAGGCGGGAGCACCTGTAGGGATGAAACGGAGAGACAGCCTGGTGCGGGGGGCTGCCACCGGAGGGCTGGTATGTGGAGGTGGCACCGGACAGACCGGACCGTGCAGGCCCACTGGAGCTCTTGAGCACCGAGCCTCCCCAACCTTACCTTCTTGTATACTCCCCATAGCCAGGCCAGTGCGGCGAGGTGGAATAGCCCGCACTGGGCTGTGCTGGCAAACCGGGGACACCATGCGTAAGGCTGGTGCCATGTATGCCGGCCCGAGGAGACGCACTGGAGACCATATGCGTAGAGCCGGCTTCATGGCACCTGGCTCGATGCCCACTCTAGCCCGGCCGATACGAGGAGCTGGAATGTACCGAACCGTGCTATGCACACGCACAGGGGACACAGTGCGCTCCACCGCATACCACGGTGCCTGCCCGGTTCCTGTCTCTCTCTCCGGTAAGCACAGGAATTTGGCGCAGGTCTCCTACCTGGCTTCGCCACATTCCATGTGTGCCTCCCCCCAATACATTTTCGGGGCTGCCTCTCGGGCTTCCAGCCGCGCTGCCGTGCTGCCTCCTCATACTAGCGCCTCTCTGCCTTTGCTGCCTCCAGCTCTGCCTTGGGACGGCGATATTCACCCGGCTGTTCCCATGGTCCCTTGCCGTCTAATATCTCCTCCCATGTCCAGGAGTCTTGTGTCCGCTGCTGCCCATTACCACGCCGCTTGGTCCTTGGTTGGTGGGTTATTCTGTCACGATCGTCGTATGGAGTAGACCAAAGTGCAGTGTGGTTAGAATACATTCTTCTTTATTTAATGAAGAACACGAAGAACAAAAACAACAAAACGAACATGACGCTATGATAACGAGTGCAGACACAGGCAACTACTACACATAGGCAATAACCCACGAAATACCCGAAGAAGAAGGCTGCCTAAATATGGTTCCCAATCAGAGACAACGATAAACACCTGCCTCTAATTGAGAACCAATCTAGGCAACCATAGACCTACATAAACACCTAGATGGAAACAACCCCATAAATCTACAAAAAAACTAGACAGTACAAACCCGCTAGATGAGACAAAAACACACATACCACCCTCGTCACACCCTGACCTAACCAAAATATATAAAGAAAACAAAGAATACTCAGGTCAGGGCGTGACAGTCACTCATTAAACAATGACCTAAAAAATGCTAACAACACTAACAACATAAGAGTTAGGCTATTACTGTAGTTTACATTATACCTAAAAACATGCCATTGTGTGCCTCAGCCCTGTTTGGTTTTGTTCATAACCAGTTCTGTATTTTATAGTCATCTTACCTGGACGTATTGGTTCCTGAGTTGCTTGACTCGTTCAGAGTTCCTCTCAAAGGCGACAGAGTACAACTGCTTCATCCTGACTTGATGTTGTTTCAGGACTCTAGAAATAGTTGTTATTGTTACATTGTGAATATTTCCAAATGTAATGTTGTCTGCCAACACTCTGTCCCGAATCTATGTGAGTTTTATGCCATTGTTTCTGATGACCATATCAACAATTGCAGTTTCCTGAACAACAGTGAAAATCCTACCTCTCCTGCCTGTGGGAGGTAACCGTTGGGTCCTTAGCAGAAATACAAAAAACAATTACACACAAGTGGGTTTGGGGGCTTTGCTCAATTTACTTCTGTAATGTGCAGTTCAGTCAGATGCCCTTGCGGAATGCACATCTTACCAGCCCTAATCTCATTTGAGACTACAGCTCTTGATCTTCCTCTCAGTCTTCTTCCACCGTACCCCTCTCCCTCTCCTTCTCCCTCTCCCTCTCCCTCTCCCTCTCCCTCTCCCTCTCCCTCTCCTTCTCCCTCTACCCTCTCCCTCTCCCTCTCCCTCTCTCTCCCTCTCCCTCTCCCTCTCCCTCTCCCTCTCCCTCTCCCTCTCCCCCTCTCTCTCCCTCTCCCTCTCCCTCTCCCTCTCCTTCTCCCTCTCCCTCTCCATCTCCCCCACCCTCTCCCTCTCTCCCTCTCCCTCTCTCTCCCTCTCTCCCTCACCCTCTCCCTCTCTCCCTCTCTCTCCCTCTCTCCCTCTCCCTCACCCTCTCTCTCTCCCTCACCCTCTCCCTCTCCCTCTCCCTCTCTCTCTCCCTCACCCTCTCCCTCTCCCTCACCCTCTCCCTCCCTCTCCCTCTCCCTCTCTCTCCCTCCCCTCTCCCTCCCTCCCACCCTCTCCCTCTCCCTCTCTCCCTCTCCCTCTCCCTCACCCTCTCTCCCTCTCCCTCACCCTCTCCCTCTCCCTCTCTCTCTCCTCTCTCTCTCTCTCTCTCTCTCTCTCTCACCCTCTCTCCCTCTCCCTCTCCCTCACCCTCTCTCTCTCTCTCTCTCTCTCTCTCTCTCTCTCTCTCTCTCTCTCTCTCTCTCTCTCTCTCTCTCTCTCTCTCTCTCTCTCTCCCTCACCCTCTCCCTCTCCCTCTCCCAGCCACTCTTCTTCCTCTGTCAGCCGCTTCTCTATCTCTGGCTGGGTCCATGTTTACATTACAGTACAACATTATAGATGGTAGATAGATGGTAATGAAATTGAAAGACTAACCCCTGGCTGTAGGTGTTCAGCTACAATGGATATTGGCTGTGGTTTGTCTAATTGTTTTGATAGAATTTCATATTTTGTATTTGGAATATATTTCAATACGGTGTTACTGTAGAAATGCTGCAAATTGCTGTCTTATTCAATTTTGTGTTATGTTAGGTTTTGAACTTAAGTTTAACAGTTTTGAAGAGAGTATGTAAACATGTGCAAATTGGCCTGTAGGTACATAGAGTTTTGGTGGTGTTTGTGAATTCTGGCTCGTTGCGAACCGTGTGAAGACCATTTCTTCATAACAAAGACCGTAATAATTTGCCACAATTGTACATAATTATGACATAACATTGAAGGTTGTACAATGTAACAGCAATATTTAGACTTATGGATGCCACCCATTAGACAAAATACGGAACGGTTCAGTATTTGACTGAAAGAATAAACGTTTTGTTTTCGAAATTATAGTTTCCGGATTTGACCATATTAATGACCTAAGGATCGTATTTCTGTGTTTATTATATTACAATTAGGTCTATGTTTTGATATTTGATAGAGCAGTCTGACTGAATGGTAGTAGGCTGCAACAGGCTCGTAATCATTCATTCAAACAGCACTTTCCTGCGTTTGCCAGCAGCTCTTTGCTGTGCTTCAAGCATTGCACTGTTTATGACTTCAAGCCTATCAACTCCCGAGATGAGGCTGGCAATGATATATAGTGCCTATAAGAACATCCAACAGTCAAAGGTACAGTTGAAGTCAGAAGTTTACATACACTTAGGTTGGAGTCATTAAAACAAGTTTTTCAACCACTCCGCAAATTTCTTGTTAACAAACTATAGTTTTGGCAAGTCGTTTAGGACTTCTACTTTGTGCATGACACAAGTCATTTTTCCAACAATTGTTTACAGACAGATTATTTCACTTATAACTCACTGTATCACAATTCCAGTGGGTAAGAAGTTTACATACACCAAGTTGACTGTGCCTTTCAACAGCTTGGAAAATACCAGAAAATTATGTCATGACTTTAGAAGCTTCTGTTAGGCTAATTGACATCATTTGAGTCAATTGGAAGTGTACCTGTGGATGTATTTCAAGGCCTACCTTCAAACTCAGTGCCTCTTTGCTTGACATCATGGACAAAACCAAAAGAAATAAGCCAAGACCTCACAAAAACAATTGTAGACCTCCACAAGTCTGGTTCATCTGTGGGAGCAATTTCCAAACACCTAAAGGTACCACGTTCATCTGTACAAACAATAGTAAGCAAGTATAAACCGTCATACCGCTCAGGAAGGAGACACGTTCTGTCTCCTATAGATGAACGTACTTTGTTGTGAAAAGTGCAAATCGATCCCAGTACAACAGCAAAGGACCTTGTGAAGATGCTGGAGGAAACAGGTACAAAAGTATCTATATCCACAGTAAAACGAGTCCTGTATTGACATAACCTGAAAGGCCTCCCAGCAAGGAAGAAGCCACTGCTCCAGAACCCCCATAAAAAAAGCCAGACTACGGTTTGCAACTGCACATGGGGACAAAGATCATACTTTCTGGAGAAATGTCCTCTGGTCTGATGAAACAAAAATAGAACTGTTTGGCGATAATGACAATTGTTATGTTTGGAGAAAAAAGGGGGAGGTTTACAAGCCGAAAAACACCATCCCAACTGTGAAGCACGGGGGTGGCAGCTTCATGTTATGGGGGTGCTTTTCTGCTGGAGAGACTGGTGCACTTCACAAAATAGATGGCATCATGAAGATGGAAAATTATGTGGATATATTGAAGCAACATCTCAAGACATCAAGTTAAAGCTTGGTTGCAAATGGGTCTTCCAAATGGACAATGACCTCAAGCATACTTCCAAAGTTGTGGCAAAATGGCTTAAGGACAACAAAGTCAAGGTTGTGGAGTGGTCATCACAATGCCCTGACCTCAATCCTATAGAAAATTTGTCGGCAGAACTGAAAAAGCGTGTGCGAGCAAGGAGGCCTACAAACCTGACTCAGGTACACCAGCTCCTCTCAGTCTTCTTCCACCGTACCCCTCTCCCTCTCCCTCTCCCAGCAGGGCCAAGATTTGAACATTTGTCGGCAGAACTGAAAAAGCGTGTGCGAGCAAGGAGGCCTACAAACCTGACTCAGGTACACCAGCTCTTATCAGCAGGGCCAAGATTCACCCAACTTATTGTGGGAAGCTTGTGGAAGGCTACCCGAAACGTTTGACCCAAGTTAAACCATTTAAAGGCAATGCTACCAAATACTAATTGAGTGTATGTAAACTTCTGACCCACTGGGAATGTGATGAAAGAAATCAAAGCTGAAATAACTGACCTAAGACAGGGCATTTTTACTAGGATTAAATGTCAGGAATTGTGAAAAGACTGAGTTTAAATGTATTTGGCTAAGGTGTATGTAAACTTCCGACTTCAACTTTATATGAAATACAAATGGTATAGAGAGAAATAGTCCTATAATTCCTATAATAACTACAACCTAAATCTTCTTAGCTGGGAATATTGAAGACTCATGTTAAAAACTTCTTAGGGCTGAGATCCCGCTAACGGGATCGATATGACAACAGCCAGTTAAAGTGCAGGGCACCAAATTCAAAACAACAGAAATCTCATAATTAAAATTCCTCAGACACACAAGTATTTCACACCATTTTAAAGATACACGTCTTGTTAATCCCACCACAGTGTCCGATTTCAAATAGGCTTTACGACGAAAGCACCACAAACGATTATGTTAGGTCAGAGCCAAGTCACAGAAAAACACAGCTATTTTTCCAGCCAAAGAGAGGAGTCACATCCTGTGATTTTGCAGAGAGCGACATCAATTTACAGAAATACTCATAATAAATGTTGATAAAAATACAAGTGTTATACATGGAACTTTAGATACACTTCTCCTTAATCCAGCCGCTGTGTCAGATTTTTAAAAAAGCTTTATGGAAAAAGCAAACCATGCAATAATCTAAGTACGGCGCTCAGAGCCCAAACAAGCCAAAAAGATATTTTGCAGTCAACAGAAGTCAGAAATAACATTATAATTATTCACTTACCTTTGATGATCTTCATCAGAATGTACTCACAGGAATCCCAGTTCCACAATAAATGTTTGTTTTGTTCGATAATGTCCATCATTTATGTCCAAATAGCTACTTTTGTTAGGGCGTTTTGTAAACAAATCCAAACTCACGAAGTGCGTTCACTAGGAGCAGACGAAATGTCAAGATGTTCCGTTACAGTTCGTAGAAACATGTCAAACGATGTATAGAATCAATCTTTAGGATGTTTTGAACATAAATCTTCAATAATGTTCCAACTGGAAAAATCCTTTGTCTGTAGAATTGCGATGGAACAGAGCTCGCTCTCATGTGAACTAGCGTCACGAGCTCAAGGCATTCTGCCAGACTTCTAACTAATTCCCCTCTCATTCTCTCCCACTTCACATTAGAAGCATCAAACAAGGTTCTAAAGACTGTTGACATCTAGTGGAAGCCTTAGGAAGGGAATGAGTTGGGAAAACGACCAACGTCAGATTTCCCACTTCCTGGTTGGATTTTTTTCTCAGGTTTTTGCCTGCCATATGAGTTCTGTTATACTCACAGACATCATTCAAACAGTTTCAGAGTGTTTTCTATCCAAATGTACTAATAATATGCATATATTAGCAACTGGGACTGAGTAGCAGGCAGTTTACTCTGGACACCTCTGGGCACCTTATTCGGGCCAAGCTACTCAATACTGTCCCTAGCCATAAGAAGTTAAAAGGAACCACCAGCTTTCATATGTTCTCATGTTCTGAGCAAGTAACTTAAACGTTAGCTCTTTTTACATGGCACATATTGCACTTTTACTTTCTTCCCCAACGCTGTGTTTTTGTATTATTTAAACCAAATTGAAAATGTTTCATTATTTATTTGAGACTAAATGGATTTTATTAATGTATTATATTAAGTTAAATAAATGTTAATTCAGTATTGTTGTAATTGTCATTATTACAAATATGTATATAAAAATCGACCGATTTATCGGTATCAGCTTTTTTGGGTCCTCAAATAATCAGTATCGGCATCGCCGTTGAAAAATAATACAAATCAACCTCTAGTCTTAGCCATTGTAAAAAAAACTGTAAATCATTCTGAAGCCATTGTCACGGTCATTCGTAGAAACGGACCAAGGTGCAGCGTATGTTGAGTTACACATAATTTATTAAAGAAGTTACATTTTAGCAAAGACAAAATAATAAACAATAAACTAACAAACAACGAACCATGTCTACAACACTAACTCAAAACATAAACAAAATCCCATAACCCACAGGTGGAAAAAAATCCTACTTAAGTATGATCCCCAATTAGAGACAACGATAGCCAGCTGCCTCTAATTTGGAATCATACCAAAACCCCAACATAGAAAAAACAACCTAGAACCCCACATAGAAAATATAAACTAGAATAACCCCCCAGTCACGCCCTGACCTACTCCACCATAGGAAAAAAAAGGCTCTCTATGGTCGGGACGTGACAGCCATCCTCTTTTGTCCGCTTGGTAACGGAACTAAAAACAGGACACTTGGGTAGGCTGGAATGATTCAATATTCTGCTGAGATTTTCTATATGTTTCAGTCTGGTAACTGCAGAAATGCTTGACATTTACCATCATTCTGTTTTACATGTGTTTTTAACAGTTTTGGAAACATTGTGTTCGCATTTGAAAACAAGTGCTGCAAATATATAGTTTTGCAGGAGTATGAATGAGAAAAGAGTTTCGGAGATTGAGGTCATTGAATGCATTTTGTGTGGAAGCAATGAAAAATGATTCACAGTTTGGTCCACATACACTTCTGTTGTGCTGACTGTGTGAAGAGTTTTGACATTGTGACTTCAGTTTTAACCAATGCATGTTAACAATTTTAAAAAAAACTCTAATATAATAGTTTGATTAAAACATTTACAGTGGCTTGCAAAAGTATTCACCCCCCTTGGCATTTTTCCTATTTTGTTGCCTTACAACCTGGAATTAAAATATATTTTTTTGGGGGGGGTTGTATAATTTGATTTACACAACATGTCTACCACTTTCAAGATGCAAAATATTTTTTATTGTGAAACAAACAAGAAATAAGACAAAAATAACTGAAAACTTAAGTGTGCGTAACTATTCACCCCCAAAGTCAATACTTTGTAGAGCCACCTTCTGCAGCAATTACAGCTGCATGTCTCTTGGGGTATGTCTTTATAAGCTTGGCACATCTAGCCACTGGGATTTTTTTCCCCATTCTTCAAGGCAAAGCTGCTCCAGCTCCTTCAAGTTGGATGGGTTCCACTGGTATGCAGCAATTTTTAAGTCATACCACATTTTCTCAATTGGATTGAGGTCTGTGCTTTGACTAGGCCATACCAAGACATTTAAGTGTTTCCCCTTAAACCACTTGAGTGTTGCTTTAGCAGTATGCTTAGGGCCATGATCCTGCTGGAAGGTTAACCTCTGTCCCAGTCTCAAATCTCTGGAAGACTGAAACAGGTTTCCCTCAAGAATTTCCCTGTATTTAGCACCATCCATCATACCTTCAATTGTGACCAGTTTCCCAGTGCCTGCCGATGAAAAACATACCCACAGCATGATGCTGCCACCACCATGCTTCACTGTGTGAATGGTGTTCTCGGGGTGATGAGAGGTGTTTGGTTTGCGCCAGACATAGCGTTTTCCTTGAAGGCCAAAAAGTTAAATTTTAGTCTCATCTGACCAGAGTACCTTCTTCCATATGTTTGGGGAGTCTCCCACGTGCCTTTTGGTGAACACCAAACATGTTTGCTTATTTTTTTCTTTAAGCTATGGCTTTTTTCTTGACACTCTTCCATAAAGCCCAGCTCTGTGGAGTGTACGGCTTAAAGTGGTCCAGTGGACAGATACTCCAATCTCCGCTGTGGAGCTTTTCAGCTCCTTCAGGGTTATCTTTGGTCTCTTTGTTGCCTCTCTGATTAATACCCCCCTTGCCTGGTCTGTGGGTTTTGGTGGGCGGCCCTCTGTTGGCAGGTTTGTTGTGGTGCCATATTCTTTCCATTTTTTAATAATGGATTTAATGGTGCTCTGTGGGATGTTCAAAGTTTCGGATCTTTTTTCATAACCCAACCCTGATCTGTACTTCTCCACAACTTTGTCTATGACCTGTTTGGAGAGCTCCTTGGTCTTCATGGTGCCGCTTGCTTGGTGGTGTCCCTTGCTTAGTGGTGTTGCAGACTCTGGTGCCTTTCAGTACAGATGTGTATATATACTGAGATCATGTGACAGATCATGTGACACTTAGATTGCACACAGGTGAACTTTATTTAACTAATTATGTGACTTTGAAGGTAATTGGTTGCACCAGATCCTATTTAGGTGTTCCATAGCAAAGGGAGTGAATACATATGCACACACCACTTTTCTGTTTAAATTCATTTTTGAAATGTCACTTCACCAATTTGGACTATTTTGTGGTTGTCCATTACATGAAACCAAATAAAAATCAATTTATATTACAGGTTGTAATGCAACAAAATAGGAAAACCACCAAGGGGAATGAATACTTTTGCAAGGCAATGTACATGCGGGCCTCCCGAGTGGCACAGCAGTCTAAGACACTGCATCACAGTGCTGGAGGTGTCACTACAGTTCGATCCCAGCCGGCTGCGACAGGGAGACCCATGAGGCGGCGCACAATTGGCCTGGCGGGATGTCCTTGTCCCATTGCGCTCTAGCGACTCCTTGTGATGGGATGCACGCTGACTTCAGTCGCCAGGTATACGGTGTTTCCTCCGACACATTGGTGCGACTGACTTCCGGGTTAAGCGAGCAGTGTGTCAAGAAGCAGTGTGGCTTGGCAGGGTCGTGTTTTGGAGGATGCATGGCTCTCGACCTTCACCTCTCCCGAGTCCGTACGGGCGTTGCAGCGATGATAATAATCCTGTTTACATGGACACATCTGACATCAGGCTACCTGATGGCACTCTGGTAAATGCAGAAAGTCACCAATCAAAATAAACCTTTTTGCACATCGACCATGTTCTTTTTGAGAAGCATATTTCCTTCTGAGTTGGGAGATATAAAGTTTGTATGTGAGTTTGTATTACTTCTAAGACTCATACATTCAGTTGTTCTGAACTCACTTCCCTCATGCTAAAGAGGGAGGCTCTCGGCTGGTGCTAAAGAGGGAGGCTCTCGGCTGGTGCTTGCACATGTGCAGATCAAATACACCACTGGAACGCCTAGTAGCCTTTCCAACAGTAAAATGACCTAGCGGCCTCATGGGTGGAATGTTATGAATATTTTTCATAATTTCATAATTATAAACATGTATTATTATTTTTACTCTGAAAATCCGGTGTTTCTATTTCAAACGGTTTTGTTATATTTCAGTCTTCTGTGGTGTATATGAAGTGGAATATTGTAATGCAAACTCAAAATGTAATACATTTAAACTTAACATGATACAGGTGTCTTCTTTTTTTAAGCTCATAACCATGTGTGTGAGGTGTATACTTTTGTTTCAAAGTAGACCCGGATTTAGCCCACTGCAGTAAAAGGTAAAGGTATTTACATGTCTGCTCAGAAAACCACGTGTTTTAATCAGTGTATGCTTACTTCGATTATGACCGTACATGGATTAAGCTAAACAGACTAAGGTGTTTACATGACTATTGCATAATCTGCCTACTGCCACAATGAGTTTAATATCTAAATATTACTGTGCATGTAAACGTACTCAGTCTGTGTTGTTGTCTGAAATGGAGCAAAACATTATATTATGATTGTTGTGATTACCTACAGTACATTGTCATTACTGTTATCATGCCTTATATTGTGGACATAATTTTCTGGTACAGTATAACCATTGTATGTGCTCTAGTTGATTTACCAAGGTAAACTATACCAAGGTGCTGTTAGCCAGTCAGTCTGTACAGTAGACTTTCAGCTCAGGTCCCCCTGCCACAATGTTGAAATATGAAAAGACTGGATGTTCCACCCGCTCAGTACAGACAAGGAGGGAGGGGAGAAGCCAGCTTGTGAGCTGGGCGGTGATTTTTTTATGTTGGAACATTTTTCATGAAGATTTCCTTCCCTCTCTCTCCTGCTCTGACTGCGGTCTGGAGAAGGGGTCACGGGGGAGTCATGGAAAGGACTAATGTGTGTTTTTGTATGCGGCTCTCGTAAAAAAAATGAGCACCCCAGGAGATTGTCTCCTGCTTGAGTATAAATAGGGGGCTTGACTGTTGAGTAAATAGGATGACCCATGTGAGGAGGACATTGTGGGAGCTCCTTACACAAGGCTTATTAAAAGTGTATAGAGGCAGTCCAAGTGGAGACTCTCCAGAAGTGATAGACAGTGTATCAGAAGACAGTTGTAAAAGTTATAGATTGTATTTATGATTGGTTAATAAAGCATTTTCAGTGTGTGAGACTAAGGGGAACAATACAAATAGAGAAACAATTTGTTTTAAGTAATTGTTTAATTTGGCCACATAGAAATTAGAAATATTAAAACTGGAGCTGACAATTTTGAAATTTAGGAAACCGTCCAATTATACTTACATGATTCTGTTCCAAAAGGTAGGGAACTACTTTAATCTTATTGCATTATTTTGTACATGACTGTATCCCAAAGGCCTGTTATCCACTCATATAGATGGGTTCACACTGGGCAGTGATGCAAAGTCACCATAGGGAAGCAGCGTCAGACAACAACACATGCTTTTCATACAGTAGGTCCAACTTGGCTGAATGTGTGCATTTGTGTGTGTGTGTGTGTGTGTGTGTGTGTGTGTGTGTGTGTTGGTGGGCTGGACTGGACTCTTCACTACAGACTATCCCCCGAAGGCACCCCTCACGGCTATAAATAGCTCTTCATGTGGCGTTAAGTAAGGGGGTGGAGTGGAGCGACATAGATTTTTTTATTAAAAATATATATATATATTACATGTGCTGTAGAGAGCTAAATTATTGAGATGGGAGATGTAGTACTGTAGAACAGAAGCCAGTTTGAGTTTCATGGCCTGATGCAGCAGCCGGAACATCAGGAAGTGTGTGTGTGTGTGTGTGTGTGTGTGTGTGTGTGTGTGTGTGTGTGTGTGTGTGTGTGTGTGTGTGTGTGTGTGTGTGTGTGTGTGTGTGTGTGTGTGTGAATCTGGATGGCAGTGCTGGAACCGACCGCTGTTATGATGGTATGTTTTTCTTGGTGAGCTTGAGGAATGTTTATGTAGCTAAGAAACTGGTCTCTCTCCGCAATCACTCAGCGCCATCTTCAGGCCACATCAACAGTGAATAACAGACTCTGAGATATTATCATTAGTTCTATTCCAAAATAGCCCGTGTGTGGCTTTGGAAGTGGCCACTGTATTGAATTGATGATCCATTACGGCTCTAACATAGGCCAGTTTCTTCAGGGTACAGAGATATTGCATAGGCACTAGGCAGCACAGTAATCACATGGAGATTACATGCTGAGTTTATTGTCTGCTGGCTTATAAGCCTGGCTAGACAGGCGATGGGGTTTATAGATTAAAAATGCACATCATTAACATCAGGTGGTTAATGATGTCCTGCCCACCCTCAGTTATAGATCACAATAATGGGTTAGCTATTACATGTGTGATAAAACAAAGACCACCATAATAAACTGTACCAAGAAGTATACTGAAGAGTAGAAGCCATACATAAACATTATGTCACTTTAATCAATCATAGGGAAATTAGGATTTATTCCTGCAATAAGGACCTACCGTATATGTTGGACGATGAACGATAAGCTTATATGATTTTATGAAAAGCTTTGTATTTTCAAAGACACATTAAGTCTGTTTTCTCATCTACGTGTACTGTATGTACAAATGTGCAGCTCACAATTACTAATCAGTAGTTACCATGGGGAGCTAATGCCATCCCTGTTACCATAGTAACTACATGGTATAACAGCAACTTAGTGCAAAGTGCCAGAAATGTTGTCTCTATATTGTCTCTCTCGCTGCAGTGAAAAGTCTTTACTGCATAGGAACTGTATGTGACTGACATCGTCTCTGTGTCTCTCTCTCTCTCTGTCTATAGTGAGCACCTATCATGCTCCTTCACCTTCTTCCTGCATGGGGAGAGTAATGTGTGCACCAGCGTAGAGATTGCCGAACACCAGCCTGCCTACCACATTACTGATGACCACATCCGCCTGGCCCAGACCTCCTCAGCCCCCGTACAAGGTGAGAAACAGCCAGGGTAAGAGAGAGACGTAAGAGCCAAAACACTGGATGTCTTTAGCCGCCTCTGTTTTAACCTGAGCATCAATGTCACAACTATGTGTATTATCAAATCTCTGAATCTGGACATGAGTGGTCCTTTCTGATATCCTGCACCCCTGTGCTCCTCTCTCTGACTGTCTATTCTATTATATCTACCTATCTATGTGTCTGTCTCTACTGCTACTTATCTGTGTCTGTCTCAACTGCCACCTATCTATGTGTCTGTCTACTTCTACCTATCTGTGTCTGTCTCTACTGCTACCTACCTATGTGTCTGTCTCTACTGCTACCTACCTATGTGTCTGTCTACTTCTACCTATCTATGTGTCTGTCTACTTCTACCTACCTATGTGTCTGTCTCTACTGCTACCTACCTATGTGTCTGTCTACTTCTACCTATCTATGTGTCTGTCTACTTCTACCTATCTATGTGTCTGTCTACTTCTACCTACCTATGTGTCTGTCTACTTCTACCTACCTATGTGTCTCTCTTTACTGCTACCTATCTATGTGTCTGTCTCTACTGCTACCTACCTATGTGTCTGTCTCTACTGCTACCTACCTATGTGTCTGTCTACTTCTACCTATCTATGTGTCTGTCTACTTCTACCTATCTATGTGTCTGTCTACTTCTACCTACCTATGTGTCTGTCTACTTCTACCTATTTATGTGTCTGTCTACTTCTACCTATCTATGTGTCTGTCTACTTCTACCTACCTATGTGTCTGTCTACTTCTACCTACCTATGTGTCTGTCTACTGCTACCTACCTATGTGTCTGTCTACTGCTACCTACCTATGTGTCTGTCCACTGCTACCTACCTATGTGTCTGTCTACTGCTACCTACCTATGTGTCTGTCTACTTGTACCTATCTATGTGTCTGTCTACTTCTACCTACCTATGTGTCTGTCTACTGCTACCTACCTATGTGTCTGTCTACTGCTACCTACCTATGTGTCTGTCCACTGCTACCTACCTATGTGTCTGTCTACTGCTACCTACCTATGTGTCTGTCTACTTGTACCTATCTATGTGTCTGTCTACTGCTACCTATCTATGTGTCTGTCTCTACTGCTACCTACCTATGTGTCTGTCTACTGCTACCTACCTATGTGTCTGTCTACTGCTACCTATCTATGTGTCTGTCTCTACTGCTACCTACCTATGTGTCTGTCTACTGCTACCTACCTATGTGTCTGTCTCTACTGCTACCTACCTATGTGTCTGTCTACTGCTACCTATCTATGTGTCTGTCTACTGCTACCTATCTATGTGTCTGTCTCTACTGCTACCTATCTATGTGTCTGTCTACTTCTACCTACCTATGTGTCTGTCTACTTCTACCTATCTATGTGTCTGTCTCTACTGCTACCTATCTATGTGTCTGTCTACTTCTACCTACCTATGTGTCTCTCTTTACTGCTACCTATCTATGTGTCTGTCTCTACTGCTACCTACCTATGTGTCTGTCTACTTCTACCTATCTATGTGTCTGTCTACTTCTACCTATCTATGTGTCTGTCTACTTCTACCTACCTATGTGTCTGTCTACTTCTACCTATTTATGTGTCTGTCTACTTCTACCTATCTATGTGTCTGTCTACTTCTACCTACCTATGTGTCTGTCTACTTCTACCTACCTATGTGTCTGTCTACTGCTACCTACCTATGTGTCTGTCTACTGCTACCTACCTATGTGTCTGTCCACTGCTACCTACCTATGTGTCTGTCTACTGCTACCTACCTATGTGTCTGTCTACTTCTACCTACCTATGTGTCTGTCTACTTGTACCTATCTATGTGTCTGTCTACTGCGACCTACCTATGTGTCTGTCTACTGCTACCTACCTATGTGTCTGTCCACTGCTACCTACCTATGTGTCTGTCTACTGCTACCTACCTATGTGTCTGTCTACTGCTACCTACCTATGTGTCTGTCTACTGCTACCTATCTATGTGTCTGTCTCTACTGCTACCTACCTATGTGTCTGTCTACTGCTACCTACCTATGTGTCTGTCTCTACTGCTACCTACCTATGTGTCTGTCTACTGCTACCTATCTATGTGTCTGTCTACTGCTACCTATCTATGTGTCTGTCTCTACTGCTACCTACCTATGTGTCTGTCTCTACTGCTACCTACCTGTGTGTCTGTCTACTTCTACCTATCTATGTGTCTGTCTACTGCTACCTATCTATGTGTCTGTCTCTACTGCTACCTATCTATGTGTCTGTCTACTTCTACCTACCTATGTGTCTGTCTACTTCTACCTATCTATGTGTCTGTCTCTACTGCTACCTATCTATGTGTCTGTCTCTACTGCTACCTATCTATGTGTCTGTCTACTTCTACCTACCTATGTGTCTGTCTACTTCTACCTATCTATGTGTCTGTCTCTACTGCTACCTATCTATGTGTCTGTCTACTTCTACCTATCTATGTGTCTGTCTACTTCTACCTACCTGTGTGTCTGTCTACTTCTACCTATCTATGTGTCTGTCTACTGCTACCTATCTATGTGTCTGTCTCTACTGCTACCTATCTATGTGTCTGTCTACTTCTACCTACCTATGTGTCTGTCTACTTCTACCTATCTATGTGTCTGTCTCTACTGCTACCTATCTATGTGTCTGTCTACTTCTAACTACCTATGTGTCTGTCTACTTGTACCTATCTATGTGTCTGTCTACTGCTACCTATCTATGTGTCTGTCTCTACTGCTACCTACCTATGTGTCTGTCTCTACTGCTACCTACCTATGTGTCTGTCTCTACTGCTACCTACCTATGTGTCTGTCTACTGCTACCTACCTATGTGTCTGTCTCTACTGCTACCTACCTATGTGTCTGTCTACTTCTACCTATCTATGTGTCTGTCTACTTCTACCTATCTATGTGTCTGTCTACTGCTACCTATCTATGTGTCTGTCTCTACTGCTACTTATCTATGTGTCTGTCTCTACTGCTACCTATCTATGTGTCTGTCTCTACTGCTACCTATCTATGTGTCTGTCTCTACTGCTACTTATCTATGTGTCTGTCTCTACTGCTACTTATCTATGTGTCTGTCTCTACTGCTACCTATCTATGTGTCTGTCTCTACTGCTACTTATCTATGTGTCTGTCTCTACTGCTACTTATCTATGTGTCTGTTTCTACTGCTACCTACCTATGTGTCTGTCTCTACTGCTACTTATCTATGTGTCTGTCTCTACTGCTACTTATCTATGTGTCTGTCTCTACTGCTACTTATCTATGTGTCTGTCTCTACTGCTACCTATCTATGTGTCTGTCTACTGCTACCTATCTATGTGTCTGTCTCTACTGCTACTTATCTATGTGTCTGTCTACTTCTACCTATCTATGTGTCTGTCTACTTCTACCTATCTATGTGTCTGTCTCTACTTCTACCTATCTATGTGTCTGTCTACTGCTACCTATCTATGTGTCTGTCTACTTGTACCTATCTATGTGTCTGTCTACTGCTACCTATCTATGTGTCTGTCTCTACTGCTACCTACCTATGTGTCTGTCTCTACTGCTACCTACCTATGTGTCTGTCTCTACTGCTACCTACCTATGTGTCTGTCTACTGCTACCTACCTATGTGTCTGTCTCTACTGCTACTTATCTATGTGTCTGTCTCTACTGCTACTTATCTATGTGTCTGTCTCTACTGCTACTTATCTATGTGTCTGTCTCTACTGCTACCTATCTATGTGTCTGTCTACTGCTACCTATCTATGTGTCTGTCTCTACTGCTACTTATCTATGTGTCTGTCTCTACTGCTACTTATCTATGTGTCTGTCTCTACTGCTACCTACCTATGTGTCTGTCTACTTCTACCTATCTATGTGTCTGTCTACTTCTACCTATCTATGTGTCTGTCTACTTCTACCTATCTATGTGTCTGTCTACTTCTACCTATCTATGTGTCTGTCTACTGCTACCTATCTATGTGTCTGTCTCTACTGCTACTTATCTATGTGTCTGTCTCTACTGCTACCTATCTATGTGTCTGTCTCTACTGCTACTTATCTGTGTCTGTCTCTACTGCTACCTATCTATGTGTCTGTCTACTTCTACCTATCTATGTGTCTGTCTCTACTGCTACTTATCTATGTGTCTGTCTCTACTGCTACTTATCTATGTGTCTGTCTCTACTGCTACCTATCTATGTGTCTGTCTACTTCTACCTATCTATGTGTCTGTCTACTGCTACCTATCTATGTGTCTGTCTCTACTGCTACTTATCTATGTGTCTGTCTCTACTGCTACTTATCTATGTGTCTGTCTCTACTGCTACTTATCTATGTGTCTGTCTCTACTGCTACCTATCTATGTGTCTGTCTACTGCTACCTACCTATGTGTCTGTCTCTACTGCTACTTATCTATGTGTCTGTCTCTACTGCTACTTATCTATGTGTCTGTCTCTACTGCTACTTATCTATGTGTCTGTCTCTACTGCTACTTATCTATGTGTCTGTCTCTACTGCTACCTATCTATGTGTCTGTCTCTACTGCTACTTATCTATGTGTCTGTCTCTACTGCTACCTATCTATGTGTCTGTCTACTTCTACCTATCTATGTGTCTGTCTACTTCTACCTGTCTATGTGTCTGTCTACTGCTACTTATCTATGTGTCTGTCTCTACTGCTACCTATCTATGTGTCTGTCTCTACTGCTACTTATCTGTGTCTGTCTCTTCTGCTACCTATCTATGTGTCTATCTACTTCTACCTATCTATGTGTGTCTACTGCTACTTATCTATGTGTCTGTCTCTACTGCTACCTATCTATGTGACTGTCTCTACTGCTACCTATCTATGTGTCTGTCTCTACTGCTACTTATCTGTGTCTGTCTCTTCTGCTACCTATCTATGTGTCTATCTACTTCTACCTATCTATGTGTGTCTACTGCTACTTATCTATGTGTCTGTCTCTACTGCTACCTATCTATGTGTCTGTCTCTACTGCTACCTATCTATGTGTCTGTCTCTACTGCTACCTATCTATGTGTCTGTCTCTACTGCTACTTATCTATGTGTCTGTCTCTACTGCTACCTATCTGTGTGTCTGTCTCTACTGCTACCTATCTATGTGTCTGTCTACTTCTACCTATCTATGTGTCTGTCTACTTCTACCTGTCTATGTGTCTGTCTCTACTGCTACCTATCTATGTGTCTGTCTACTTCTACCTATCTATGTGTCTGTCTACTTCTACCTGTCTATGTGTCTGTCTACTGCTACTTATCTATGTGTCTGTCTCTACTGCTACCTATCTATGTGTCTGTCTCTACTGCTACTTATCTATGTGTCTGTCTCTACTGCTACCTATCTATGTGTCTATCTACTTCTACCTATCTATGTGTCTGTCTACTGCTACTTATCTATGTGTCTGTCTCTACTGCTACCTATCTATGTGACTGTCTCTACTGCTACCTATCTATGTGTCTGTCTCTACTGCTACTTATCTATGTGTCTGTCTCTACTGCTACCTATCTGTGTGTCTGTCTACTTCTACCTATCTATGTGTCTGTCTACTGCTACCTACCTATGTGTCTGTCTACTGCTACCTATCTATGTGTCTGTCTACTTCTACCTATCTATGTGTCTGTCTACTTCTACCTATCTATGTGTCTGTCTACTGCTACCTACCTATGTGTCTGTCTACTGCTACCTACCTATGTGTCTGTCTACTGCTACCTATCTATGTGTCTGTCTACTTCTACTTATCTATGTGTCTGTCTACTTCTACCTATCTATGTGTCTGTCTACTGCTACCTACCTATGTGTCTGTCTACTGCTACCTACCTATGTGTCTGTCTACTGCTACCTATCTATGTGTCTGTCTACTTCTACCTATCTATGTGTCTGTCTACTTCTACCTATCTATGTGTCTGTCTACTGCTACCTACCTATGTGTCTGTCTACTGCTACCTACCTATGTGTCTGTCTACTTCTACCTATCTATGTGTCTGTCTACT
The DNA here is from genome assembly GCF_023373465.1 of Oncorhynchus keta. Taxonomy (NCBI): domain Eukaryota; kingdom Metazoa; phylum Chordata; class Actinopteri; order Salmoniformes; family Salmonidae; genus Oncorhynchus; species Oncorhynchus keta. The sequence goes on along the minus strand of NC_068433.1, from coordinate 27,333,741 downwards.
TGTACCTACCTATGTGTCTGTCTCTACTGCTACCTATCTATGTGTCTGTCTACTTGTACCTACCTATGTGTCTGTCTACTGCTACCTACCTATGTGTATGTCTACTTCTACCTATCTATGTGTCTGTCTACTTCTACCTATCTATGTGTCTGTCTACTTCTACCTATCTATGTGTCTGTCTACTGTTACCTATCTATGTGTCTGTCTACTGCTACCTATCTATGTGTCTGTCTCTACTGCTACTTATCTATGTGTCTCTCTCTACTGCTACTTATCTATGTGTCTGTCTCTACTGCTACTTATCTATGTGTCTGTCTCTACTGCTACCTATCTATGTGTCTGTCTACTGCTACCTATCTATGTGTCTGTCTCTACTGCTACTTATCTATGTGTCTGTCTCTACTGCTACTTATCTATGTGTCTGTCTCTACTGCTACCTACCTATGTGTCTGTCTACTTCTACCTATCTATGTGTCTGTCTACTTCTACCTATCTATGTGTCTGTCTACTGCTACTTATCTATGTGTCTGTCTCTACTGCTACTTATCTATGTGTCTGTCTACTGCTACCTATCTATGTGTCTGTCTCTACTGCTACTTATCTATGTATCTGTCTCTACTGCTACCTATCTATGTGTCTGTCTCTACTGCTACTTATCTATGTGTCTGTCTCTACTGCTACCTATCTATGTGTCTGTCTCTACTGCTACTTATCTATGTGTCTGTCTCTACTGCTACTTATCTATGTGTCTGTCTCTACTGCTACTTATCTATGTGTCTGTCTCTACTGCTACTTATCTATGTGTCTGTCTCTACTGCTACCTATCTATGTGTCTGTCTACTGCTACCTATCTATGTGTCTGTCTCTACTGCTACTTATCTATGTGTCTGTCTCTACTGCTACTTATCTATGTGTCTGTCTCTACTGCTACCTACCTATGTGTCTGTCTACTTCTACCTATCTATGTGTCTGTCTACTTCTACCTATCTATGTGTCTGTCTCTACTGCTACCTATCTATGTGTCTGTCTACTTCTACCTATCTATGTGTCTGTCTACTGCTACCTATCTATGTGTCTGTCTACTGCTACTTATCTATGTGTCTGTCTACTTCTACCTATCTATGTGTCTGTCTACTGCTACATATCTATGTGTCTGTCTCTACTGCTACTTATCTATGTGTCTGTCTCTACTGCTACCTATCTATGTGTCTGTCTCTACTTCTACCTATCTATGTGTCTGTCTACTTCTACCTATCTATGTGTCTGTCTACTCCTACCTATCTATGTGTCTGTCTCTACTTCTACCTATCTATGTGTCTGTCTACTTCTACCTGTCTATGTGTCTGTCTACTGCTACTTATCTATGTGTCTGTCTCTACTGCTACCTATCTATGTGTCTGTCTACTTCTACCTATCTATGTGTCTGTCTCTACTGCTACCTATATATGTGTCTGTCTACTCCTACCTATCTATGTGTCTGTCTCTACTGCTACTTATCTATGTGTCTGTCTCTACTTCTACCTATCTATGTGTCTGTCTACTGCTACTTATCTATGTGTCTGTCTCTACTCCTACCTATCTATGTGTCTGTCTCTACTTCTACCTATCTATGTGTCTGTCTACTGCTACTTATCTATGTGTCTGTCTCTACTGATACCTATCTATGTGTCTGTCTACTTCTACCTATCTATGTGTCTGTCTACTTCTACCTATCTATGTGTCTGTCTCTACTTCTACCTATCTATGTGTCTGTCTACTTCTACCTGTCTATGTGTCTGTCTACTGCTACTTATCTATGTGTCTGTCTCTACTGCTACCTATATATGTGTCTGTCTCTACTGCTACCTATCTATGTGTCTATCTACTTCTACTTATCTATGTGTCTGTCTCTACTGCTACCTATCTATGTGACTGTCTCTACTGCTACCTATCTATGTGTCTGTCTCTACTGCTACTTATCTATGTGTCTTTCTCTACTGCTACCTATCTATGTGTCTGTCTCTACTGCTACCTATCTGTGTGTCTGTCTCTACTGCTACCTATCTATGTGTCTGTCTACTTCTACCTATTCTATGTGTCTGTCTCTACATCTACCTATATATGTGTCTGTACTCCCATCTGTATGTCCATCTATCTGACTCTATCTCTGTCTGTCCATCCCTCCACCCATTGCCACTGCAGTGATCCTGAGTCCGTATGGTCTGTCGGGCTCTCTGACGGGCCAGGCCTATAAGATGAGTGACCAAGCTGTGAGGAAGCTGATGGAGGAGTGGAGCTACTTCTACCCCATGGTGCTGCAGTGCCATAGAGAGGGGGGAACAGGAGGTGCCGGCATGGGGGGCATGGGTGCGGAGAGGGATGGCACTGACCTGCCGTTTGACCCCAACAGTCATGTGGCCGTCGAGGTCATCGTAGGTATGTATGGTAACGTTCAAAACACTTGTTACCAGGGCTGGCTGTAGCCTTTTGGGGACCATAAGCGAGATTTGGTTGTGGGGCCCCCCACCAATCGGGCACATTTGTATTTTATTTTTAAACTAATTTCCTGAAAATCTGCCCATTTTTTGCCTTGGGGTGTAGAGAAATATTAGCCTTTTTTAAATGTGATATCTGAGTGAGAGTGACTAACAAAAATCAATGTGGGCTCCCTGGAGGTCAGGGCCCCTGGATGTCAGGGCCCCTGGACATGTGCCATGGTCAGTATTCCGCCATGATTACTGTAAGTTTAGATAACTAGCTAGACTAACCTACCAATCATTTATTTTATCTGATTGACTGACTGTCAGTGACTGACAAAACAGGAGATAAACTGCTGATGCACAACCACATTACAAACTTGCACCTTGTGTATTCTACTATTCTAACTCTCAACAGTAAGTTATAACCAACTGAGTTCCTAAACTCCTAAACTGAGTTCCCACTCGGGAACCACCACTTATGTTGCGTATGCCTGGAGCCGGCCCTGCTTGCTACCTTTGAATGTAATTGAATGTACACACTTTGCTGTATATACATTGTTACGACCTGGCTCATAGTTCGTAACAACAAAGGGAGACCACGCATGACTTACATGTAAAAAGGAATACATTTATTCAACTAATTAATAACAAATACAACAATGTAACACAAGCTGTGGACGTCTGTAGGATCAGTAGTGTATGCAGTGTGTGGATGTGTGGAGAGTGTGTTGTATGGTGAAAACAACGAGAACACTAAAGGTGGTGGAAGCCAACCTGCCAGTCAGGGAAGAGATTGTTGGCTGATGTGGCCTCCCTTTATAGCCTGCAGGCTAAGCATGCCCAGGTGCGCCACATCAGCTGACAATCCTCCCAGCTCTGACCAAGTGAATCCAGCTATGATCCATTTTTGATGTCACTTGTTAAATCCACTTCAGTCAGTGTAGATGAGGTTAGGAGACAGGTTAAATAATGATTTTAAGCCTTGAGACAATTGAGACATGAATTGTATATGTGTCGTTCAGAGGGTCAATGAGCAAAACAGAAAATGTAAGTGCCTTTGAACGGGGCATTGTAGTAGGTGCCAGGCGCAATGGTTTGTGTCAAGAACTGCAACGCTGCTGGGTTTTTCTCGTGTATATCAAGAATGGTCCACCAACCAAAGGACATCTAGCCAACTTGACACACAGCATTGGAGTCAATATGGGCCAGCGTCCCTGTGGAACGCTTTCGACACCTTGTCGAGTCCATGCCCCAACGAATTGATGCTGCAAAAGGGGGGAGGGATGCAACTCAATATTAGGGCGGTGTTCCTAATGTTTTGTACACTCAGTGCACATGCATGAACAATAGGCTATGGGTGACAGTAGGCTATTGGCAAAGTGTTTTGATATGGTGTTACTGAAATGTATTATCATTATCACACCTAAAGAGGGAACTACAGAGAACAACAGCTCTTCATCGATTTTAGTCTCAGCTTTGATTGCACATTCACTGTCTGTTTGAGGCTAAATGATACTGGAGGTGGTTAATTAGTGGTGGATCCAGCGCTCTCAAGGGAGAAGTGTTATGTCTCTCAGAGTGCATTGAGGTAAGGAGGAAAGACTAGAGGAGAGAAGGGGAGAGGTGTGGAGGGGAGGAGAGGAGTGGAGAGAGGAGGAGAGGAGAAGGGAAGAGGGGAGGGGAAGAGGAGAGATTGGGAGAAGATGAGAGAAGCTCCAGGGATAGGAGAAGAGAGGAGCTCAGTGAAGCTCCAGGGAGTGACGGATACACAGCATGGTGTAATCAGCCCATTGACTGGCTACCAAGCCCATCGACTGGATGCCTGACTCCTCATCCTTGATTAGAACTGATTGAAATCGGACCTCCCTAAGCCCAGTACCAGCCAGCCGCTGTAGGCCACACAATGATTAACCAATCCAGTGTATATTGGCCCCAGAAGGAGTGTGTGGGGTGGATATGAGTGCATCTGTGTGAGTGTGAGGGGATTTAAACTACTCTTTCATCTTCTTCTAGGTGGTGTGAGGATGGTCTACCCAGCTGCCTTTGTGCTGGTTGCCCATGGCGACCTGCCTGTGGACCAGCCCCAACCTGCCCCCGGAGCCCAGGGGCTCAGCAGAGACCCCTCCCATTGTAGCATCCCCCTCACACCGCCCACCTCACCTGAACAGCCCTGCTCAGGTACTGGATGCCTCTACCACCACACCATATCATCATCATAAACTCCAGAACTTGACCCTGAATAATCACAAACCCAAAATGACTCTGATTCAGCTCTACTTGCACAACAGCAAAACAACTCAATACTGCAATCCATAACCCAACTCTAAATGCAATAAAATCCATAATCAACATTGAATGAAGTCTACTTGATGAATATCTAATAAATTAAGAAATAAAACAGCTGATACAAACGAACTGATGATGCTGTACTGTAGCTGCAGAGTTGTTCTTGAGTGTCTGATTGCAATTTCTCAATATCTCAAGAGTCCTAGTAAAGTGTCTCCTGCCGTGCACCTTTAAGACATCCACCCACAGCCAAATGGAACAAACTCCAGTGAATAATGTCATCTGTTGATTATTTCAGCAGACAGTGGCTTTGTGACAGTGTCCAGCATCCTCCTTGCCCAGGAGAGGGCCATTGGAGCCACCAACCACAGTCCAAAGCATTCTGGGAAGAAACTGACCAATCAGGTGGTGCATCAGGCATGGAAGGAGTGTTATCTCAACCAACTGCAACACAAGTGAGTGTCTAGAGAGGCTGCTGGCAAACCGGGGCACAGCTACAGACACGGTTTATCTCTTGGCATTTGCGGTGGGATTGTTAGTGTTGGTGTGCAGTGACACGATTGGCGCCCTCACGCCTCTCTTTGTGCCCCCAGATGCAGTGTGCCCAGTAGCGTGACGCCAAAGAAGGAGGCGCCAAACGGGGTGACCACCTGGGACTTTATCGACTCGGGCGAGAGGGCGCCCTGCAGCTGCTCCAGGTTGGCACAGGGGTTGGCATCTGGGGGTAGTGCTCCAGCCGTTTAGCACTGGAGCATGGCACCACCCAGCTAGACATCTGAGATTCATTTTAATTAAGGCTTTTCACTGCTTTTACCCGAAAGACTGGTGCTACTTATATGAAGCCTATTGAAATTGAATATTGCGTATTGATTATGTAGAAATAATGTGAACATTGTGAAAATGTAGTGTATGTATTTGTATTAAATATACTGTGTTGATATGATGTAGACAAGTCCTCACAAGTTGCTACACATAGTTGAAAGTGTTCAATATGTTTAAGAGCAGAATCCTCACCTGCCACGCTAGTTCTGTCTGCCATCAGATCCTGTTTCTCTTCCTGAAGGTTAAAGCAGCAGAAACAGCAGCAGCAGACCAACACCTCCTCTGCCAACCCTCTGTCTGGTGCCAACCCCACCCCCTCCCTGGGCCCAGCACTTCCTCCTCCCTCCCTGCCTAAGCACAAGGCCACGGACAAGTCCGAGAAACCCGACAAACAGCCCAAGAGGGTCGCCGCCATGACCCCCTTCCACCACCGGCTCTCTGTGGGCCAGGAGACCTGCCTGGAACAAGACTCCACTGGAGGGTCCCAACTCGGCCTAGTCGCCCTGGACCCTCTCTTGGATCCCATGCCCACCTGCAAGTACCCCAAGCCCCTCTCGGCTGGCAGGAAAGCCCCCCAGTCCCTGCTCCACTCTCCTGTCTCCCCATTACCCCCCACGCTCAGCCCCCATCCACGGGTGGGGCAGGACCCTGAGGTACTGGATGCTCCTGTGGGCATGGCCCCCTGTCCAGATGGGGCGTCAGGGCTGGGGGTGATGGAGCCCAGCGCGACTGCTCTCTATGCAGGCCCTCTGGGGCCCAGAGAGAGGGAAGCTGGGGCGAGCTGGTGGAGGGGCTTCAGGACTCCTAGGGCTGATAAGGCTGAGTTCAGGCCTCCAGAGCTGCCCAGTGATAGAGTGGAATTAAAGACAGAGACACAGGCCACTGAGGGAGTTGCACTGAAAAGGTGAGAGAGAGACCAGTTCATAAATGTAGAAACTAAAGTCACGCATGCCAGCATTCACACAAGCACGCAGGCAGGCACACAAACACACACACACTCAGAGGATCACTCTAAGTTTCCTATCTAATTTCCCTCCAGACTATTTGCACAGACAGAGAAGTGTTTCAAGATATCCGAGGAGCGTGTTAGGGAACACATCCAGACCCTGGGTCTACTGCAGCAGCCTGGGGTGGAAGGGCTGGGGGACCTTGGGGACGACCCATATGACTTCAAGGAGGGAGACATCGAGTACAGCTTCCCCACCTCCAAGAGACTGAAGGGCCGAGACCCTAGCAAGAGAGGCCCCAAGGTAAGTAAAAATAAATTGCAATGATTAGTATTGTTGGTGGATAGGGCTGTTACAGTGACTGTATTAGCAGGAGTAGTAGAGATACTCTTAATGATCGGCTATGAAAAGCCAGCTGACATTTACTCCTGAGGTGCTGACTTGCTGCACCCCCGACAACTACTGTGATTATTATTATTTGACCATGCTGGTCATTTATGAACATTTGAACGTCTTGGCCATGTTCTGTTATAATCTCCAACCGGCATAGCCAGAAGAGGACTAGCCACCCCTCATAGCCTGGTCCCTCTCTAGGTTTCTTCCTAGGTTTTGGCCTTTCTAGGGAGTTTTTCCTAGCCACCGTGCTTCTACACCTGCATTGCTTGCTGTTTGGGGTTTTAGGCTGGGTTTCTGTACAGCACTTTGAGATATCAGCTGATGTCCCTCTAATCACGCTAACATCAATGCAAATGTCATAGAAAATCAAATCAAACACTTCATGAGAGCCCATGAGCTCATGTTGCTCAACATTTCTATAGGCTATGTAATTGCATGACAAAACAGAGTTTTGATGGCCTCTATTAAAAAGAGGATCCCATCAGCTTTCTATAGGCTAGGCATACTATACTTTTTTAGCAACCTTCCTAATATTAAGCACATTTCTTTGTTTCACAAGAGGAGTATAGCCTATCTGGCTTGCATGAAACTGAACCATGGGGAAAGCGTCCTTCATTTACTCTATTGACAGTGCCTTGCAAAAGTATTCATCCCCCTTGGCGTTTTTCCTATTTTGTTGCATTACAACCTGTAATTTAAATAGATTTGTATTTGGATTTAATTTAGTGGACAGAAACAAAATAGTCCAAATTGGTGAAATAAAAAAATTAAGTTGTTTTAAAAAATAAAAATAAATTATAAACAGAAAAGTGGTGCATGTATATGTATTCACCCCTTTTGCTATGAAGCTCCTAAATAAGATCTGGTGCAACCAATTACCTTCAAAGTCACATATTAGTTAAATAAAGTCCACCTGTGTGCAATCTGATCACTGTCACATGATCTGTCACATGATCTCAGTATATATACATTTGTTCTGAAAGGCCCCAGAGTCTGCAATACCACTAAGCAAGGGGCACCACCAAGCAAGCGGCACCATGAAGACCAAGGAGCTCTCCAAACAGGTCAGGGACAAAGTTGTGGAGAAGTACAGATCAGAGTTGGGTCCTAAAACAATATCAGAAACTTTGAACATCCCACGGAGCACCATCAAATCCATTATTAAAAAATGAAAAGAATATGGCACCACAACAAACCTGCCAAGAGAGGGCCACCCACCAAAACTCACGGACCAGGCAAGGAGGGCATTAATCAGAGAGGCAACAAAGAGACCAAAGATAACCCTGAAGGAGCTACAAAGTTCCACAGCTGAGATTGGAGTATCTGTCCACAGGACCACTTTAAGCTGTACACTCCACAGAGCTGGGCTTTATGGAAGAGTGTCCAGAAAAAAAGCCATTGCTTAACTAAAGAAAAAATAAACAAACATGTTTGGTGTTCACCAAAAGGCATGTGGGAGACTCCCCAAACATATGGAAGAAGGTACTCTTGTCAAATTAGACTAAAATTGAGCTTTTTGGCCATCAAGGAAAATGCTATATCTGGCGCAAACCCAACACCTCTCAGCACCCTGAGAACATCATCCCCACAGTGAAGCATGGTGGTGGAACCATCATGCTGTGGGGATGTTTTTTTCCGTCAGGGTCTGGGAAACTGGTCAGAATGGAAGGAATGATGGATGGCGCTAAATACAGGAAAATTATTGAGGGAAACCTGTTTCAGTCTTCCAGAGATTTGAGACTGGGACAGAGGTTCACCTTCCAGCAGGACAATGACCCTAAGCATACTGCTAAAGCAACACTCAACTGGTTTAAGGGGAAACATTTCAATGTCTTGGAGTGGCCTAGTCAAAGCCCAGACCTCAGAGGAACCCATCCAACTTGAAGGATAAATAAATAAAAATGTGATCTTAACTGACTTTCCTTGTTAAATAAAGGTAAAAACATTTTTTTTAAAGGAGCTGGAGCAGTTTTCCCTTGAAGAATGGGCAAAAATCCCAGTGGCTAGATGTGCCAAGCTTATAGAAACATACCCCAAGAGACTTGCAGCTGTAATTGCTACCAAAGGTGTCTCTACAAAGTATTGAATTTGGGGGAGTGAATAGTTATGCACACTCAAGTTTTCATTTCTTGTTGGTTTCACCCCAAATAATATTTTGCATCTTGAAAGTGGTAGGCATGTTGTGTAAATCAAATTATACAAACCCCCTAAAAAGGTATTTTAATTCCAGGTTGTAAGGCAACGAAATAGAAAAATGCCAAGGGGGGTGAATACTTTCGCACGCCTCTGTAATTGGATATATGACATGTATTTTTTCCCCTGCCCCTGTTCCGAGACAGGTGCATGATAATGGCCCATTCTAATTCCAGATCACGTGACAGGCATTGGCTAATAAGAATTGAGATATCTGAGAGAGCCATGTGAGTTAGAGGTGCTTCGGAGCACGCAGCTGGGAGAAGGGAATTATAGTTGTTATATTCAGCCCAAGAGCACAATGGCCACTGGCAGCAAAAAACATGGATTTTTTAAGGGGCATTACAGCCACACAATGGGGATGCCACCCGGAAATTCGAGGCATTATCAACTGCTTGTTAAATTGTGACTGAGAGACTGATGAAGTGTGTGCAGCCTGCACAAAAAAACAACAAAGCAGAGCTCATGCCTTTCACGCAACTTTTTTCAAATCATCATTAGTCACATCATGCAGCCTTGGAATGTATTAAAAATCAAAACATGTAGCCCAACGTTTGTATCACAACTAAAGTTGCATGAATAACTCTAAATGAAGCATATAGTAGGACCTGTTTCTTTGTTAACCCCTCAACACAGAACAGCAGCATGTGCGCACTCCCTCAGAAATCAATTGTATTCTTCATACTATGAAATAATGCCACGGAATTCTAGGCAAATAGTGTTTGCTAAATAAACTAGTGTAGCCCACAGCCATATGGTACAGCCAGATCAGGACCTAACATAAGGACAACTCAGAGTATGCTATTGTGTTATTCGGAAATAGACAACATTTTCTTCATTTCATGTTTTCCTGTCTAAAATAAATAATGTATTTATTGTGACTGTATAGGTTAAATTAAATGTATTTATTAGACTTTTTAAAGTGTAGATTTTACAAAGGTCTGCATCAGTGGCTTGTAGGCTATGCGTGGATGCCAGTAGCTGCTAAATGTGTTTATGTTAATTAATGGTGATTTACAGTGAGACCGGAAGTAATTTGGTTGACAATCACCTGCTGACAAAATTTCATGAATATAACTGTCTTCCAGGGAGAGGATATCAGCAACGGTGCACTGCCTGATGGGAAAGATGCCATGTCCATCTTTAGCTCTGCCCCCAAAGCTGGTAAGGATTTGAATGTTGACAACGCATGTATTATGAGGTGTGTTCTTTGCGCTGTGTTTGATTGTCTTGTTTGTGTGTTTCTAGATGATGACTCACCGCAGGACGACGAGGCAGCCAAAGCCCAAAACCCTCCTCTAACCAGGGAGACTGATCTGGTGGTCCTCATCTCAGACCTGGAGAATATTTTCGATGAGGATGAGGAGGAACTTGGGGTGAGAAACATTTGAACAATTACTGGATGTCTAAAATCTGTTTCATTTTCATTCCCTCGTTTAACAAAGCGCTATACACTCATCATAATAATAAATAATTGTATACTTTACTGTGCATGCCATTTAGCAGACACTTTTATCCAAGGAGACTTAGATATGTGTTGTATAATAATTTGTAGACTGCTTGCCCCAATCAGCACACAGCCAGGGTCCTGGTATCAGGAGGTGAAGACCGAAGGGATGGGAGGGTGGCTGTGCCCTATCCTTCAAGTGAGTCTGTCTTTACATGTACACATGTTCAGCAGTTTGTTTGTTATCTTAGCTTAGTTTAGCATGATTCTGAGACCTGGGAATAATAATCTTTCTTCTTCTCCTTCTCTCACATCTTCTTTGCCTGTTTCTGTCTGTTTTATCTCTCGTTGTCCATCGCCGTCCCTCCCTCTCTATCTCTCTCTCTCCTCCCCTCATCTCCTCCCCCATCCCTCCCTCTCTCTCTCCTCCCCTGTCTCTCTCTCTCGCTCTTTCTCTCCTCCCCTTATCTCCTCCCCCGTCACTCCCCCTCTCTCTCTCTCCTCCCCTCATCTCCCCCCCGTCCCTCCCTCTCTCTCTCTCTCTCTCTCTCTCTCTCTCTCTCTCTCTCTCTCTCTCTCTCTCTCTCTCTCTCCTCTCACCCCCCCTCTCTCTCTCTCTCTCTCTCTCTCTCTCTCTCTCTCTCTCTCTCTCTCCTCCTCTCATCTCCTCCCCCATCCCTCTCTCTCTCTCTCTCGCTCTCTCTCCTCCCCTCATCTCCTCCCCCCATCCCTCTCTCTCTCTCTCCTCCCCTTATCTCCTCCCCCCCTCCCTCTCTCCATTCAGCAGTAGCAGACCTCCAGCGGATGTTCCCCACACCCCCTTCCCTGGAGCAGCACCCGGCCTTCTCCCCCATCATGACATACCGTGACACCCCCAGCCAAGAGCCACCAGCCCCCTCGGGGGGCTCTGACCACCCCCTGGGCCCCCTGTCCTCCACCCAGCTCCAGGAGTACCGGATGGAGGTGGAGGAAGGCATGGCCAGTCCTAAACATGAGGACATTAAGGTGAGGCACCACAGAAGTAATGGGAATGGAAACGATTAAGTCTGTAGTATGTGACATCATGTAACCGATTGATATATTCAAATTGGTTAATATGGTTAGTGGTTGTCAGTGTTTGGGAAACTACTCTGAAAATATAGTTTACCAAGCTACCAATTGCTTCACACTGGAATAAGTTAAACTACACTAAAGCTACCCTAAAGTTACTCTGAAAAAGTAGTTCACTACATCCAAACCACTTTGTGAAAAGTATGTTTATGTGAAAAATATGTAACTCTGTAATGTCATTGACTACAAATTGCAAGACAGATCACTTTGGGGTCATATGTTAACAGAATGTGAAATTTAGCCTATTAAACTCTAAATCTACGTATGTTTCAAGTGAGAATTAGTCCGGTTTGATACCAAAAAAGAAAATAAATGATTGCCTACTTCACCCATTTTTTATTTTCTTTTTGAAGAAAAAGTCATGTGTAGTTCCAGTAGTAAGCTACAGTGTTAAATGGCAATAAAGTAATTAAGTATTGAAAACAGTACATATATTTGAATTGAGTTCAACTACCACCAAGCTACAGCTACAGTTGCATTGCTAGTTGAACTAGATGTAGTTCACTCCTCCCCAACACTGGTGGTCGTATGATGAATGTTATAATAGTGAAAATGCTTCAAATAAAGTAGCTACAGGGCACTGTGCAGCCTACCAGTGTTAATGTAAACTTTAGCGTCTCATTTGATCTTGACTGATGTTGCTGTAGCATGTTTATACCTGCTGGCCTGCTAGAGGACTCACTGGTATGTGGAACCAAATACCTGAACTGCTCCTCACCATACAGCCTGTTTCAACTTGTGTCGTTGTTTAAGTGCTAATTGTCTCTCTGTGACACGTTGTGATACTGTGGGAACACATTTACAATGAGCTCTCCTTCCCCATCCCCCTCTGCAGGACTTCTCATTTGTGTACCGTGTCCCGTCTGTCCAGCCACAGATGGGCTGCTCCATGTTTGCTCCGCTGCGGACCCTCCCCAGTCAGTGTCTGCCCCCCATCAAGGTGCCAGACCAGTGTTACTACCGGCCCTCCTGGGCCCTGCTGCCCAAGATGGAGCACTACTCCTCCCTGCCGCCCTCCTTCATCAGAGATGGATATGTGTAAGTACTGGACCGGGGTTGGTTCTATTACAGCTGGATGGATGTTCATAAAATGTACCTTAAACGTTACCACGTTGAATTTACTGTGTGTGTGTCCTCCAGCAACGTCCCCAGTGTTGGGGACCAGGAGTATGCCCAGATGAGTGCCAGTGCCCTATCCATAGGCACCACCGGTGGTATCCTCCCCTCGCCTTCCCCTGCCACCCCCCGCTTCTCCGTCCCCACCCCTCGTACCCCGCGCACCCCAAAGGGTGTTGGCACGGCCAGCGGGCAGGGCTCTGTGAAGCAGGAGGGCACCGGGACAGAGCTGAGCTCCCCTGCCTCCACGCCCTCCACCAGCCTGCCTATGAGCTCCCTGACTGAGCCCCATGCGTCCTGCCCCGCCCTGCCCGAGGCCCACAGCCTGTACACCGCCCTGCTCCTCTCTGACTCAGTCCTCAACGTCTTCAAAGATCGCAACTTCGACAGCTGCTGCATCTGCGCCTGCAACATGAACGTGAAGGGCGCCGACGTGGGCGTGTACATCCCCGACTCCACTCTCGAGGACCAGTACCGCTGCATGTGCGGCTTCAGCGCCATCGTCAACCGCCGACTGGCCCACGGCACGGGCCTCTTCCTGGAGGACGAGCTGGACATCTTCGGAAGGGGCTCGGAGGTGGGCCGGGCAGCCGAGAGGAGGCTGGCGCTGTGCCGCAGAGACCCACCCATGGGAGACCCCCGGGCCAAGCGCCCCCAGGACTCCTCCCCTGCCCCTTCCTCTGTCATGGAGCTCCTCCAGGAGCAGTGCTCCCAGCCCATCTCCTCCCTGGCCTCCCTACACCTCCCTCCTGCCTGCTCCTGCCACGGCCGCCAGGGGGCACTGCTCCAGAGCTGGATGTCTGACAAGCAGTGGGCGGATGGCAGTGATGCGTGTGTGGAGTGTTACAACGCGCTGGTTCAGGGGCAGCAGTATGTGGATAACCCTGCCGGGGGGAAAGTAGATCCGGCTGTTGTGAGGAGCAGCGCTCTACACTCCTGGCCTCACACCAACGGTAAGGAGGAGGGATCCGGCTGGGATGATAGAAGGATGCCAAAGGGTGATAGTAATTGGAGGATGACAGTAGGGATGACAGTGGTGATAGAACTGATAGTGGCTGTCTATCTGCGGTGAACTGATTACAGTTATAAATACACTATCTATATAAAAGTTTACTGACACCTTTTTAATTAGTGGATTCGGCTATTTCAGCCACACCCATTGCTGACAGGTGTATAAAATAGACCACACATCCATGCAATCTCCATAGACAAATATTGGAAGTAGAATGACCTTAATGAAGAACTTAGTGACTTGCAACGTGGCTTTCAATGTGGCCACGTCATAGGATGCCACCTTTCCAACAATTCAGTTTGTGAAATTTCTGACCAGTAGAGCTGCTCCGGTCAACTGTAAGTGCTGTTATTGTTAAGTGGAAACGTCTAGGAGCAACAACGGCTCAGCCGTGAAGTGGTAGGCCACACAAGCTCACAGAACAGGCGTATTACGTAAAAAAAGGTCTGTCCTCGGTTGCAACACTCATTACCGAGTTCCAAACTGCCTCTGGAAGCAACGTCAGCAGAACTGAATTATTCATTGGGAGCTTCATGAATTGGGTTTCCATGGCCGAGCAGCTGCACACAAGCCTAAGATTACAATGTGCAATGCCAAGCATCGGCTGGAGTGGTGTAAAGCTTGCCGCCATTGGACTCAGGAGCAGTGGAAACGCGTTCTCTAGACTGATGAATCATGCTTTACTATCTGTCGGTCTGAAGGACGAATCTGGGTTTGGCAGATGCCAGGAGAACGCTACTTGCCCGAATGCATAGTGCCAACTGTAAAGTTTGGTGGAGGAGGAATAATGTTTTTCGTGGTTCCGGCTAGGCCCCTCAGTTCCAGTGAAGGGAAATCTTAATGCTACAGCATACAATGACATTCTAGATGATTATGTGCTTCTAACTTTGTGGCAAAATTTTGGGGAAGGCCCTTTCCTGTTTCAGCATGACAATGCCCCCGTGCGCAAAGCGATATCCATACAGAACTGTTTTGTCAATATCGGTGGGGAAGAATTTGACGGGTCTGCACAGAGCCCTGACCTCAACCCCATTTGGGATGAATTGGATCGCCGACTGTGAGCCAGGTCTAATCACCCAACATCAGTTCCCGACCTCACTAATGCTCCTGTGGCAGTCCAGTTTCAAAATCTAGTGGAAAGCCTTCCCAGAAAAGTGGAGGCTGTTAAGGCAGCAAAGGGCGTAGCAACTCCATATTAATGGCCAGGATTTTTGAATGAGATGTTAGATGAGCAAGAGTCCACATACTTTTGGTCAAGTAGTGTAACATATTGTTTCTTAGAATGGAAAATTAAACAAGATCAATCCATTCACTCAAAGTTTAAATCCATGTTTCTCTATGTTAGATACGGACTGTTGTTCAATGTGTATGATGTCTAATGTTTATTTATGTAATGTATGTATTTCTGTGTGTGTGTGTTTGTTCTTGTGTGTGTGTTCTTGTGTGTGTGTGTCCTTGTCTCTCCCTAGTGTTGGACATCAGTATTCTGTCGTCCCAGGACGTGGTGCGTATGCTGCTGTCCCTGCAGCCCTTCCTCCAGGACGCAATTCAGAAGAAACGTACAGGCCGGACCTGGGAGAACATCCAGCATGTCCAGGGTCCACTCACATGGCAACAGTTCCACAAGATGGCCGGCCGGGGATCCTACGGTAAGCCACCAGGGACACTCTTTATTGACGTATCTACAGCAGATATTTGAAATGTACTGTATTTTATATAGATTTCCCATTAACTGTTTGTTACTTCACTTTTGTGTAAATTATATTTGATGTCAACATTTCAGGTTTTTACACTGATCTCAATTTAGGAGTAGGCCGCCTAAATTTTGCTGTACAAAGGGTAACTGGAGAAATGTAATCGAACATGACAATCACCTGACCTCTTTCAGTCCATTCCAGCCTTCCATAAATCTTCTCATCTTTCTTCTCACCAGGGTCAGAGGAGTCGCCCGAACCCCTTCCCATCCCTACCCTGTTGCTGGGCTACTACGATAACTATGACCGTAACTTCCTGGCGCTGTCGCCCCTGGCGCTGCCCTTCTGGGAGAAGCTGCTGTTGGAACCATATGGGGGACAGAGGGACGTGGCCTTCCTGGTGCTCTGCCCCAACTCTGAAACCCTGCTGGCCGGGGCACAGGCCTTCTTCCAGGAGCTCAGCGCTGTCTACGAGGTAAGTCCTATTATACTACTATATCCCAAACCTCTCCTCTAGCAATTCCTTAGTTGTTGTTTCCTTCAGAATATACAATTACCAATTAGATGTCTCCACCTCCTGTGAATGTTTGAAGACACTGGGTGGGATACTGTGTATGTGTTCTATAGCCCTTGACCCCTACTTTTTGTCATTTTCAGACGTGTCGGTTGGGGAAACACAGACCCCTGGCAAAGGTCTCCAGAGATGGGCTGGTGCGTGTGGGGGCAGAGACAGAAACTGAGACCGATAAGGAGAAAGAGAAGGAGAGGCATGAGGAGGAGCAGATAGACCAGTGGTTCACAGGGCCCTGGGCTGGACAGCAACACAGCGACAACCTCAGAAAACTCAAACTCTATGCGCGCACCTGCAGGAAGCAGCTAGGTGAAACACTGAACTTTATGATTGAAATTGTCTGAAGTGATGAAGGGACATTGTACCAGTTGGGACATATGAGTACTTTTGGCATTCTCTCAACCAGCTTCACCTGGAATGCTTTTCCAACAGTTCCCACATATGCTGATCACTTGTTGGCTGCTTTTCCTTCACTCTGCGGTCCAACTCATCCCAAACCATCTCAATTGGGGTGAGGTCAGGTGATTGTGGAGGCCAGGTCATCTGAGGCAGCACTCCATCTCTCTCCTTCTTGGTCAAATATCCCTTACACAGCCTGGAGGTGTGTTGGGTCATTGTCCTGTTGAAAAGAAAATGATAGTCTCAGTAAGAACAAACCAGATGGGATGGCTTATCGCTGCAGAATGCTGTGGTAGCCATGCTGTTTAAGTGTGCCTTGAATTCTAAATAAATCACTGACAATGTCACCAGCAAAGCACCCCAACACCATCACACTTCCTCCTCCATGCTTCACATTGGGAACCGCACATGCAGAGATCATCCGTTCACCTACTCTGCGTCTCACAAAGACACTGCGGTTACAACCAAAAATCTCACATTTGGACTCATCAGACCAAAGGACAGATTTCCACCAGTCTAATTGCTTGTGTTTCTTGGCCTAAGCAAGTCTCTTCTTCTTATTGGTGTCCTTTAGTAGTTGTTTCTTTGCCACAATTCGACTATGAAGGCCTGATTCTTGCAGTCTCCTCTGAACAGTTGATTTTGAGATGTGCCTGTTACTTGAACTCTGTGAAGCATTTATTTGGGCTGCAATTTCTGAGGCTGGTAACTCTAATGAACTCATCCTCTGCAGCAGAGGTAACTCTGTGTCTTCCTTTCCTGTGGCGGGCCTCATGAGAGCCAGTTTCATTATAGAGCTTGATGTTTTTTGCGACTGCACTTGAAGAAACTAGAAGTTCTAGAAATGTTCTGGTATTGACTGACCTTCATGTCTTATTAATGATGGACTATCGTTTCTCTTTGCTTATTTGAGCTGTTCTTGCCATAATATGGACTTAGTCTTCTGTGTATATGGCTATCTTCTGTATACCACCCCTACTCTGTTACAACACAACTGATTGGAAATTCCACAATTAACTTTTAACAAGGCACACCTGTTAATTGAAATGTATTCCGGGTGACTACCTCATGAAGCTGGTTGAGAGAATGCCAAGAGTGTGCAAAGTTGTCATCAAGGCAAAGGGTGGCTACTTTGAAGAATCTTTGTTTAACACTTTTTTGGTTACTACATGATTCCATTATTTCATAGATTTGATGTCTTCACTATTATTCTACAATGTATAAAATAGTTCAAATAAAGAAAAATCCTGGAATGAGTAGGTGTGTCCAAACTTTTGACTGGTACTGTATGTATATACACTAACCATTGCCGCAGGAAGTAGGGGTGCTGAGAGTGCTGCAACACCCCCACCCCTAAACACTAACTACTCCATGCATTTCAACTCTAAATCCTCCTCTATGTTTTCCTTCATCCAGGTCCACAGTTGTCTGCCCTGTCTTTGGACAGCAGTCTGTTGTTACCCCCCAAGCCTCAGCCTCCTCCAGCCCCTACGCCCTCCTCAGCCCAGCCTGCCCCCTCCTCCAGCCAGCCCCCCTATGGTCCTGGGGCCCCTGCTGAGGTAGAGGCAACAGCCCCCCCAGTGGCCCTCAGCTCAGAAAGCACCCCAACCCCCACAGCAGCAGCAGCCTCGGGCCAGCCAGGTCCAGCAGAGAGCACCCAAGGAGGGTCCACTGAGGTCAAGAATACCCCCAATGCCCCACCACCACCACCTAGCCAGCCAGAGACCCCTGAGAGGTGAGGACCCAGGGCATCTATGCTGCTATATTACTATTATATTACTATATTATTATTCCGTTTTCTATGTTATCATGATATATGTCTCCGCCCCCTGTCCCAGTGTGGCGGAGCGGGAGCGAATCGGAATCCCCACGCTGGCGGACTCGGCCGATAGCCACGCCCACCCCCCTGCCATCGTGATCTACGTGGTGGACCCCTTCCTGTGCTCGGGCCGAGCGAGGGATGGAGGAGAGGAGGAGGAGGGTGAGGAGGTGGAGGCAGGCAGTGTGTGGTTACTAGGGCTTCTGCGTTGCTACACAGAGATGCTACAGACATTGCCGGAGAGCATGAGACCAGCACTGGTGTTACAGGTAGGATCATATACTGTACTGTACTCCCTCCTACACCACCTATAGCTTTGCTTCTGTATGGTTCAATGTTAATGGCTGTATGGATGAGTGACTGAGACTGTGGGGGAACACCCTAATCCCTACATTGTGCACTAGTTTTGACCAGAGCCCTCTAGTCAAAAGGAGTGCACTATATATGGAATAGAGTGCCAGAAGACACTGTATGGGTGTCCAACCACGGATCTGCTCATACACGAGTGCTCATTCATTCTGGATGGGTTGTCCAGGTGGTGCCATGTCAGTACCTGCTCCAGCCAGCCAGTGGTGAGAGCCCTCTGTACCTGCAGCACCTGCGCTCCCTGGCCTTCTCAGCCTACTCCCAGTGCAGACGCCTCCTACCCACACAGACACACATCAAGTCTCTGACCGGCTTTGGCCCCGCCTCCACCCTAGAATCTGTGCTCAAGAGCCCAGAGGTAAGGCTTGGACGAACACACACTTAAAGACATGTACACCAATTCAAAGTCACACACAGGCTTCAAACACAATCACTCAGACACATAGGGGCCTACCCTACCTACACATCTCATCTGATTAGTAAATGCTCCAAATGTCTGACAATCCCACTCTCTCCCCCTCCCTCCTCACTCTCCATCCCGCTCTCTCCCCCTGTCCCCTCCCTAGCACCCCAGCCCTCTACAGGGCTACTCTCCCCCATACATTCTGGGTCCTACCCGTGCCAAGCAACCGGAGCCAGGGGAGGTGTGGGCAGAGATCCCTTCCAGGTACAACGTGCTGTTTGTGGGCTACTGCCTGTCCCACGACCAGCGCTGGATCCTGGTCTCCTGCACCGACCAACAGGGAGAGCTACTGGAGACCTGCATCATCAACATCGATGTGCCCAACAGGTCAGTTACTCAATCATTTACTCAATCACTCAGGGTCTGGGAGAGTGTGGGATATCTATGAGGTGTTGATGATGCTGTGCTAATGTTAGATAATGTCAAATCCTTTCATCCTGTCGCTCATTAAATTATATCATATAATATCTATTAGGCTAGGCTAGTAGGCTAGGCTATATTATATTGAGTAAAGTAATAAACTTTAATGTAGCATTTCAGAACCTTTATACTTATACAGTTCATGATGCTATATAGACATTGCCAAACGTTCTTCTTGTCACTCCCTGCTCCTCCTCAGAGCGCGGTGGCCCAAGATCTCAGCCAGGAAGATGGGACTGCAAAAGTTATGGGACTGGTGTGTCGGCATCATCCAGATGACCTCACTGCCATGGAGGATCGTGATTGGTCGGCTGGGCAGACTAGGACATGGTGAACTGAAAGGTGAGTTCAGCGTAGTGCAGCTAACTCTGTTTCAATATCCCTGGTGTTTGGTGGAAGGTGAGATCTGCTGGAACTATTGTTTCGATATTTTCGGCCTCAGTATTTCAGTTGATCCAGAGGAGATGACAGTAGACTGTAGAACAATTCACTGTATTGACCTGCGTCTCCCTCCCTCCCTCCAGACTGGAGCGTTCTCCTGGGGGAGCACTCTCTCCACTCCATCAGTCGCCAGCTGAAGGAGACATGTCGTATGTGTGGCATCTCCTCCGCCGACTCCCCCTCCATCCTCAGTGCCTGCCTGGTTGCCATGGAGCCCCAGGGCTCCATCGTGGTGATGCCAGGTTAGCAGCAGCACTGCTGGGCCCATGGATGATGTGTTTAGTGAACCTTCCAGATATAATAGACATATTTAATAGATGTTATAGGAGCTCACTCTGTAAGCCCTGGAGTTGCAGATACAACATGATGTTATGAGCTAAGGGTGAACAGTGTAATAGTGTGTTTAACCCCAATACTGCCACACACTCGGGGAGCACTGCGAGCTGCCACACTCACTTCACAGCTCACAGAAATGCAGACATAATGGCGATTGCAGCATTTTGAGGTAAGGTTAGGCCAAGTGGATTTTACAGTATAGACTGCACTGTAGCACATTGTGCAGAGCAATCCAAACTAACACACTCAAAGGATTTCATTGCCAAGCACACACTAAGCTCTATTGAGGTAAATCTTACATGACATACTATTTATAATAAGTTGGTCTGAAGCAGGCTGTTGGAAATGTGCAGTGATCAGTCCCCATCAGCTTCCCTGGCAACGGAGCGCCGGAGCATTTCCATCGTCATGGAGGCCAAGTTCATGGGATTTGTTGCATGACAGGGCCCATAGGTTTACTATCATACACATGGCACTTTTGTTTATGTGTGTGTGTGTGTGTGTGTGTGTGTGTGTGTGTGTGTGTGTGTGTGTGTGTGTGTGTGTGTGTGTGTGTGTGTGTGTGTGTGTGTGTGTGTGTGTGTGTGTGTGTGTGTGTGTGTGTGTGTGTGTGTGTGTGTGTGCAGACGCAGTGACGATGGGCTCGGTGTTTGGTCGCAGCACAGCCCTCAACCTGCAGACGTCCCAGCTGAACACCCCTCAAGACGCTTCCTGTACCCACATCCTGGTATTCCCCACCTCCGCCACCACACAGCTGGCTGCCAGCTCCTACCCCACAGAGGATAACGCCGGTAAGGGCTCCACATTAGACCTCCATGTTGAATGCAGTGTACAAGTTTATTCAGTACAACGAATATGTTAGCGGCAATAACATTATATCTAAAAATCTATACTTGAGCTGGAAGGCTTAATATGGGCAATACGGTATTTTATACTCAGCATCTTACAGTAACTGTTGCTGGATTTAAGTTGTGTGAAGTTCACAAATATCCCCACCAGAGGGTGCAATTCCCTCAGGACTGTTTGGAATAGGATCAGAGGAATATGTATATGTAACTGACGAGATAGATAACTCTGCTGTGTTTCTGTCTCCAGACGACATGTTCGACCTGCCTTTCCCTGACGAGCTGGAGAATGACATAGGACATGACATTCTCAACCTGCACCCCTCCCCCAACACCTCCCCCGTACCCTCCCCTGGCTCTCCCTCTGGCATGGGGGGAAGCTCACACTTCCAGCATAACAGGGTGAGTTCAGGAACCAGGCTAAGTGACTCAATTCATCTGAACTATCCACTGTTGGTGGCCATATATCTTTAATATTCCCTCTGTCCTCCAGAGTCAGGGAGAGAGGTTTCTGTCCAGGGAGAACCCTCCGGAGGAGCTGAAGCAGCAACCTCTAGCCCTGGGATACTATGTCTCCACTGCCCAGGCCGACAGCCTGCCTCACTGGTTCTGGGCCTCCTGCCCTCAGGCTCAGAACCAGTGTCCACTGTTTCTCAAGGTAAGGGATCCACGTACTTGTTGATTTTGTGTGTGAGGGTGGGGATGCGTGCGTATGTGTGTGTGTGGGGTGGGGGGTGGGATGGGTGTGCGTGTGGGTGAATACTTTTGTGTATGTGTGTGTGTAAGTGTGTGTTCAGACACTTACCCTTGTTTCTCCTCTACAGGCATCTTTACACCACCACATCGCCATTGCCACAGCCCAATCAGATGAACCCAATCAGACAAGCTCAGACAAGACGACCAAGAGGATACCTCACCCTCTGGACTCCAAGACCACCTCTGACGTGCTCAGGTTAGTAGGTTATGCT